>NC_056737.1:612151363-612451363 GCF_019279795.1 Protopterus annectens | reverse complement strand
AAATTTTCTCCACGGTTTTGAGTACAAAACCTATACAACCTATGGCTTAGATCCATGCCTAGCAAGACTGACCTTTGCAAGCTTTAATATGCTGAGCCTTACGAGTTTCAGATTATTTCCTCTTTCTTGAACACTGGAGTCTTTCCTTTTGCACCAAGTGAAGTATTTTTAACCCCTGTTCTGAAGGAGCTTACACTGGAGTCTGATGATTATGATAGTGACTGCCCCATTTCTAACCTTTCATTTACTGCTACAGCTACTAAGAAAGTTGCCTACCTGCAGTCTGATTCAGTTCTATAATGAATCCTCCATTCTAGTCTGGGTTCTGTATTAGGTGCAGTACTGAGTTGGCCCTTTCTTGGATCCTGAACATCTTCTAATGGTGAGGAATCAATATTATTCTGCTCTGATTCTTCTTCAGCTCTCTAACATTTGATAGTGTACCATAACATTCATCTGGACTGCTTGTAGACCTACCGTAGTGCTACTGGTAATGGTATGGATTGGTTTGCCTCCCATCCTTCTGGATGAACAAAAAGTATACGGCCTGCCATTAATTCCTTGTCCTGTCACTCCATTATCTCTGGCATCACATGGTTCATTCAAGGTTTCCTGTTTTTCTTTAAGGAACTCTTCCAGTGGATGAACTCCTCAGTGGGAGAGGACTTCAGTATCAATGTCAAACACATGATGCATAATCTTTACAAATATATTCTTTCCTTAATACTTTCTCAGGATGAAATGTGTTGTGCAGACTCCCTAACTGAAGACATGTAATGTCCCAAACTGGATGACTAGAAACTATATGAAATGCAACAGTATCAACAGGGTGGTCATAGTTATCCACACCACCTAAAGCAATTGCAAATGCCTGTTTTTAACACTCACTTTCATTACTCAATGCAATAAACTTAATTTTGAAGATAAAGGGAAAATCCTGAGCTGTGATAACATCAAGTCATAGTACTTCCATTTAAGGAACAGTGCCTGTATCAAACACATTCTCCAACCTCAAGTCCTTTCAATGTATGAGCATACCCTGGTCTCTTTTCAGTTGGGCTACTATAAATGCCCCATTTCCAAGAGTGTATCTAGAAACATCTAGTGCTAGTTCTTTTTTATATCAGACATCACTTACTGAACAACCTCAGCAGCAGCTTTCCTGCATTAAATGTTGCTTTCGCACATTTATCAAGACCCAATGACATTATCGTATCATCTGAGAAAGTTGTGACCACTTGCAGTTATGCTTTCAGCTCCTCAGTCTGATTAACTATACAGTTTTAAATCATCTACAAAAAGAAGATGAGAAGTCTTTATACTTGGTTGTTTTCTGGGAGCCAATCTGTAATCATGAACTAATCTGTTAAGTAGACAGTTTAATAGGTTAAGGGCAAGACAAAAGAGCAGCAGTGACAAAGATTCACCTTGGAATCCCGCCTTTGAATTTTTATCTCTGGGATAACCTTTATCATGACTTTGCTGCAAAGTGGTTTTCCACTGATTCATAGTCACTGTAATGTAATTAATCAATGTATGGTGCATTTTATATATCTGTAAAAACCCCTTTATCCATGGATGTGTGATGCTGTCAAATGCTTTTTTGTAATCTATCCATGCCGTACTTAGATTTTTCTCACTTTTACAATTTTCCATTAAAACTTTATTTAACAAATGATTCTTTGTTCAGTATGACTTTCTTTTGTTACCATTTTGTTCTATTGCCATGATTTTATTTTTTCTTCTAAATGACTGTACTGTTTGCATCAATTCCACTATATAGTTTATACATTGTCAGAAGGGAAGTTGTTAGTTTATAGTTTTTTAGGATAGCTTGCAGGTTCACTCATAAGGAGGAGTGTCTTTTTTTGCTCTTGTTAACCATGTTGGGGTCAGTTCGAGATGCACATTAAAGGAGTTCTTACTCAGGGCTAAATCTTCATGTAAAGATGTTAATACTTCAGCCAGAAGTTGGGTACAGCATCTGGGCCTGAGGGTAGGTTTCCAATTAATAGCTTTTCTTATCTTTGTTTCAATTTCTCTAGCTGTTACTTCATTCCATTTCATATCCTGTACATTTGAACTTCTTACTGTTTCTTTTACTACTTCTATCCATTCAGCGTCTTTGTTATGTTCCACAAGGTCTTCATAGATATTTCTCCAAAATGTGTCTATTTCTTCCCTTGTGGTGGTGTTTCTCTTCCTTTTGCTTTATTTCCCAATTCTCTATAAAACTTTTTTGCCTCATCAGTGACTTACTTATTTTCTATTTTTCCTTTACATTTCTCTGCATATCTTCTAAGTTTTTCTGCCTGTGCTGACACCTTTAGTTTATTATTTGCAATAATGTACGATAGATCCTGGTCTGTTCTGATACTGCACCTTGCTTTTATCATATCTATCTTTCTAAGTATTTTTGTTGATCTGTTTACTCTTCTATACTCTTCTAACAGTGACACTTCTTGTCTTAATTGTTTTAGAGTTCTCCCTATTTGATACTTTCATGATGGCATTTGATTTGTTTGCCTTTCTTCCCCTTATTGCTCTGTGTTTTTTGTGGCAAGACTTTATCTATTATTAACTTAGCTGCACAGGAAAATATCATATTTACTTATGTTGTATCACATGAATTCCTGTTAACAGTCGTGATTACTGAATTTATTTGTTTTATCTGACCTCTAACATTTTGCGTCTTACTGACTTTCTGTAATATATTTCTATCATCAGTCTTAATTTGTCTAGCCATCTCCATGAAATCAAGCAACTCTTCCCTTAGATCACCTTCTTCTAAACTGAGGGCACATTTTTTGTTCTCTGTTTCCAGCAGGCATTCTATAGAAAGTTCCAGAACATCTTCCTATGGTATATTCTTTTCAATTGCATCCTGCATCATCCTCTGCTCTTGCACTCACTTGCCTATCACTCCACAACACTGACTGCATCAGAGTTGCCATTGTTTTCCTGCTCCTTCCCTTGCTGTGTAACTAACTAAACTTTTGTACTGGTTTCCTGCTGAAGGCTCTATAGTATCTTCATGTGGCAAGTGATCAGATGCTTCCCATTCTACCTGTGTATCATTAATTTGGGGACTCACTGACTCCATCATGCTGTGACGTTACTAGAGTTGGATTTTCTACACTAAATCCTTCACTTCGCAGATAAACCATAACTTCAATTTCTATTTTCTAACTTCTCCATTACTAATCCTCTTTTCTACTTTCTCCCTTTGTTTTCTTACTTTTTGTACTATGAAATTTTCCATATCCATATGCCTTTGTTTGTATTTCTCTTCAAATATCTTTGGTGCTGTTTTTTTTTGTACTGATTAGTTTGGCTTTCTCCATTGCATAAATATTGCACCATATCAGATCTTTCTTTCCCATGTCCATGTTTCTTTTTTATACTTTTCAAAAATCTCTATGTTTTGTTCATTATACTTTCACACTTCCTCTGTCATTTCTTTTCCAAACAACCCAAAGTTTCTTGGTCTATATAATGTTTTTCATGGATGTGATATACTTAGGGCTAAATCTTCATGTATAGATGTTAATACTTTTAGCCATAAGTTAGGTACTGCACCTGGGCCTGGGGTTGTCCAGTTAGGAGTTTTTCTTAATTTTGTTTTAATTTCTCAGGCCGTTAATTTGTTCCATTTCATATCTTGTACATTTGAACTTTTTATTATTTATTTTACTTCTTCTGTCTGTTTAGCATTTTTGTTATGTTCCACAGGGTCTTCATAGATATTTCTCCAAAAGGTGTCTATTTCTTCTTTTTTGGTGGTGTTGCTGTTCCTTTTGCTTTGTTTTCCAATTCTCTAGAAAACCTTTTTTTGGGTCATTAATAAATTGCTTATTTTGTACTTTTCCTTTATATTTATCTTCACCAAACTGGTTAACAGGAAAAACAATACTTCTCCTTAAGGGTTAACCTGCAAATTATCCAAAAAACTATAGATGAATAACTTGTCTTCTGATGATGTATAAACTATATACTGGAAATGATGCTAACAAGAGTTTATAATCATTTAGAAGATAACGTAATCATGGCAGTAGAACAAAAGAGTAACAAAAGAAAGTCATATGGAACAAATGATCATTTGTTGTTAAAGTCAAAATGGAGAATTGTGAAAAAGGGAAGAATCTAAGTATGGCATGGATAGATTACAAAAAAGTATTTGATAGCACCCCACATTCAAGGATAATGGAGTGCTTACAGATGTATAAGATACACTCTACATTGATCAATAACATTACAGTGACAATGAAACAGTGGCAAACCCCTTTGCAGCTAAGCCATGATAAAGTACAAATTATTATCTCAGGGATAAAAATTCAAAGGGTGACTCTTTATCAAACCCTTTACCCATTAAATTGCCTACTTGACAGATTACGTTATGGTTGAAATTATTCTCCCAGAAAACAACCAAGTGTAAAGACTTCTCATCTTCTTTTCTGTGGGAGATTTAAAACTATAGTTGATCAGATGAGAAACCAAAAGCGCAACTGTACATTGTTAAAACTCTTGGATGATATCAGAATGTCATTTGGTCTTCAACGTTTAAAGCAAGAAATCTGCAGCATCAAGAAAATATCAGTCTGGACAGGAACTTGAGCAGTAAGTTAAGGATTTAGTATAACCCTATGTTTTATCAGTACTAACTATCTGTATCAAACAGTGCAGGCTTCTACCACAGGTGATAGCATAGTCAGTCGAACACTACATAATATCTTCTTGGGCTTCTAAATATTGGCTAAGACTTTTTCTGCACCTACAATGACTTTTGTAGCAAGGTCAATTTTTGACATTCAAACCTAGTAAAATCCAAATCGGCTTGCATTAAAGTGCCACTGCTTAATGCTAGGAGTCTGAACAAAAGAAAAATGTTCAGTCTTACTGACTACCTGACACTTGAACACATACATATATGTGAAGTTATTAAAAATTGGTTTCAATGTACCGAAAAGCACCCTCCACACCAGGGTACTGTACCTATTACTCATTCAGAATTTATGGGAGTGGTGGAAGATTACTGATATTTATCCACTAAACTACCTCATGCCAAGCCCCTCATAATACCAGTTTGACAATCTTATACATTTTAATCACACTAAATAAAGGCAATTAGTTTGCCAAATATAATTCACCTGAATGTCTAGCACATTATTACCAAATATAATTTCCCTCAATGTCTCTTGATGACCATGATAACTACCTCAATAAGATTAAATATCTATTAATTCCAATAAGGAGCCTTGGGTGACTTTAACTATCCATCCATTAACTGGGAATCTTATGCAGTAAATGATACATACGTCCTCTGGTTCTTATGTTTCATCAATACTAGCTCCCTGTATCAGACAGTACAAGTTCTTACCACAGGTGACAAATAGCTGAACACTACCTAATGTCATTCCCTCCTTGATAAAATGTGATTACCAAACTGTCATCCTTGCCCTCAAAACTAGTACCACCCTGCCCTGTAATGTAACTACCATAATCTGTCAAAACACTAAAGCCAACAGAATATCCCTATCTCAGGGCCTGAAGAAATTTCTGAATCATCTCCCCTCTGCTGACCCAGACACTAAGGCAGCTGTATATACCTCTTGCTTCTACTCCCATCTAAACCAGTATATACAGAACTCAAACCAGACATAAGTATAATGGGAAATTCAAAATTATCCCTTAAGGTGAAACTCCCTAATAAAAGAACTCTAATAAATGGAGGAAAAAAATAACTACTTGTTTCATGTAAAATATTCTCCACCTCCCGAAATAAAAAAGGTACTTAAGCAGGCCAACAAAGAATTCAAGCACACCACTAAGAAGACTAAGGCAGACTGTTAAATGAACGTAGCAATCTATTCCAAGAATAACTACGAGGCTTTTTTTAAATATAAAAGAAGTATTACAAGTAACACCCAACACTGTACTGAACATAAATTGAACAGTACTAACTATTCTGATCCTGTAGCCATAGTTAAAATCCTAGATGACAAATTCAGTTCCACCCCCCCCCCCAATGACATGCTCTCTCCACTGAATCACTCAACTTCACTTCCTTTAAAATAACTACAGACTAGATACAAAACTAAAGGCAACAGATCCATGACCTTAGACAATATACCAGCTTGTCAATGAGTATGACACTGCTGTATTCCTGCTAAACCATTTCAATCTTTGTCTCTCAGTTTCTCGCCCTCTCTCCACATGGTATGTATCTGAATTCTGAAGTATGGCTGTTATAGTGCCACTCTACAAACACTACTCTACCATGGACTCTGGTAATTACTGTCCAATTAGCCTCACCGGCACGATTTGCAAAATTATGGAATTTATTTTGATCAACTTCATAAAGAATGAAATTTGTGATCTACAAACCCATGACACTAATTTGTTTAGCTTTTTGAAATGAAGATCCTGTTTCTTTAACCTACATTTTTTCTTTGAAAAGATAACTGGTGCCTTCAACAGAAGTCATGCTGTGCATATTGCTTATCTGCACCTTGCTAAAGCCTTTGATTCAACTCCTCATGCTGGTGTTATTCACTAACCCACTAGTCTAAAGACAAACCTGTATGATACCCATTGGAATGCAAAACGAACCACAGACTGAATGCACACAGTAAAAGCTGGTGGTACCTTCTGATCTAAAAGCTATGTCTCTAATGTGCGTTGGTTTGGGTACATTTCTTTTTGGCATCTGCTTGTCAATGTGAAAGCGGATGTCAAAGATTTATGGTTAACCAAGTCTGAAAATGACTAAACTGGATGCTATTACTGACCCCTCCACAGACACATGTATCCTTCAAGAGGGGCCTACCAACACCAACAATTTGTGTACTGATCATGACCTTATACTTAATGCCAAAAAATGTAGTGTAGTGCAGTTGCCTTTGAGTAAGAAGTCTATCTCACTCATTACCACGTAAATAGACCCTGCTTAACTCTAACAGTACCAGGTACCTTCAATGACAGCCATTCTTTGATCATCATGCATCATTTATAGTTAGAGAACCCTTCTATCTTGTCAAATTAATTACCAAGGGTATATCCTCTAGACTCAGAGATAGCAAATCGCCCTCTATTCTTCTCTCATCAGGCCAGTCACAGAATACGAAGCACCATTTAAAATATACTCCTCCAAACATCTTGCAAAACTAGAAAGAATGCAACGTTTTCTAACTAAAAAAATCAAAAGGATTGGTCCTACCTGGACAGACTAAAACATCTCTCACATGAAAGACCCTGTTTTATAAACCACTTTCTCCTCAGTCAGAAATCCTGGTAATACAAAAATGCTCACTCAAGAGACCTCAGCCTTCATCATAATATAAACAAGAACTCTTGGAAAGATAAGCTCCTCACTCAAAGAATCCTCTAACTATAGAAGAAAGCCCCCCCCCCCTTGCATTTCAAACAATTTTACATCTCCTACAAGTTCTGCCTTGATGACCAGTTGATTATCCACAACGTTAATCCTGGAATAAGACATATGGCCCAAAGTGATCAGGGTTGCATATCTATCTACTAAACTCTCTACGTTGCATGGCTTGTCTTTATATGGTTATTCAGCCTGCCTGCATAGTAAGAATATATCAACTTATTAAAACGTAGTTATTGTGATAAGCAAAAAAGTTAAACTGTGACTTGGCTAAAGTCAGAAAAGCACGATTACAGCCCACCTAATTCTCCCCTCCCCCACAAAATTCATGCAGTAGTGCTTCTTCCTACATTTTATCTGCCCAATTATTATTCTGACTGTTGTGTGTGTGTGTATGTGTGTGTGTGTGTGTGTGGGGGGGGGGAGTAGACCCATTCACTCCCTAGAAAGGATAAAAGCCCTACAGCCCAGTTCCCTGACTGAAGTGAGAGCTTTATGACAACATTCACTGCCCCCTACCCATGAGATGAGAGTAAGCTGTGAAAAAGTGGGGGTTTGCCAATCACATGGGATTATTGTCCAAGACCTAACTCGTCCCCATACTGGCTAGTACGTAATATAAGATGCAAATCAAGAGAAGTCCCTGCATGCTGCATATGCATATTCTCTCTAACTAATGTACATCTAGTGGTCACAATGACCTATAACTGCCTCTGATGCTCCCAAATAGTCTAATGGGACAGCAGTGCAGCAGGCCAGACTGCCTACATCACCCAGGATGAAAAAGTATTTGTTGCTCATACCCATCTATCATGCCCTGGCTGCTAAGCTGCTACTTGAATTCAGGTCAACTGAGAAGGGAATTGCTTCCCTACACTAGCAGAGGGCCAAGGACAGTCCATCTAAGTTACTGCATTATTGCAAGATATGTCACGACAGACTGTCTTCTGAAGGAGGCATTCTTACTACTTTTCTGACTTCCTCAGTGCCTGGATTACCCTCAAGAGACTCTCAATTTATCATAGTATAGGAGCATGTACATCCTTAACATTCTCAAAGCCATGCTATACTGGGCTTTATGGTTGTGGTAAGGTGACCCACAGCAACCTGTTGAGTGGAGAGGCTACACAAACAATGATCCAGAATTCCCCTTTAATGGACCATTTAAAAAATCAGAACTACGTCAGGAACAGGGATACAGGGTGTGTTACACCAGGAAGCTTAATAAATAACACACAGGCTGTGCATGTGGTACGAACTCCATAAGGTCTACACTAAAAACTGAATTCCCTGGAACTACTCTGTACCTCATTTTATGCTAATAATTATTGTTAGAACATTAGTGTTTAACGGTATATGTCCCCACAGCTAACATCCCCTGGCTTGAAACTAAAATAACACATACCTGTGAAGTCCTATGCATTATACGGCATTGATAAACAAAAGATATGTGCATGATAATGCTAGTTTTGGAACAGTAAGTCTATCCTTGCAATAATGTCATAGGCATTATAACCACTTAGCAAACAAAACTTTATGAAACTGTGAAGTACTGTCTGTCATCTCCATTGCCAGCTTTAGGCACCAGCACTCCCTGTGGTCGCTAGGGGCCCTCAACCACAGCAAAGTTATCTTATCTTGATATTTTGTAAAACATTAGTCAAACCAACAAAAGCTAGTAACTCTTATTTATATCTCATTTAAAATTCAAATGATATCTCTGGTTATAGTAACAGTGTTTTGTCAAGTAACGGGCTTCACAATTCTGTTAAAATTTTACCACTGACTAAGTGCCTCTGGCTTAGTTAAATCCTGTTGGTGGACATTCTCTATACTGAACCTAATATAGATAGCTTTAGGTATTTGTGTGGGGGGGCCCACAAAAGCTGCTGCTGGTTAGGGAAAATGAGGGAAAAATGTATTAATGATTACTCTCTTTAAATGAACAAGGCTGCAATCTGACCTTGTTAGGATAAAGCTGATAATAAACACAAGCAAGGTAAGCACTAGAGATCAGCAGCCCAGAGTGACCAATCTCGGTGCATACTTTGAATTTTAAGAGCTGATGTCTCTAATCTTCAGGGATGGTTATCTCTTTCAAGGAGATTTATAAACACTGGCACACCAGACAGTCGTGGGCAAAGCCAAACATAATAGCAGAATAAAGGTTCAAAATCAGGAACACATTTTAAATATTACTCTAATTCACTAAAACGTTAATAGAATAACACATTTTGCATCAACATGCATTCTTTTGAAGAATAAGAAGTATGAACCTCTGAGCTCTGGATTTATTGACTGTAATCTTGAGTGATTTATCAGCAAGTAAAACTTTGTATGAGGTACAGAGTAACATTAAGAGACAAAATCAGGGATGGTCTGTGAAATCAGGGAGAGTGACAGGTATGTATTACTCTTCAATGAAGTAAATAAAAGTGACTTACCCCTACTGCTGTTTAATGACTGCTAAACAGTAGCCACTGGTATTGTTATTTGCTGAAATAAGTACAAAACTAGTATTGCTATAGTGTATGCTTGTTTGTGTATGTAAAAAAATGCCAGAATACGTACATTACTCTTCTGGGCATCAGTAAAAATGTAATTAACAAGAAATTGTATTTCAAAAGTAAGGCATATATATATCACAGAAGATTCAGACACTTAGATTTTCTAGATGTTTGTTGGCCCCCACTCCCCACACTGTACAAATGGATTTTGACTTGGACTTAGCAGTGGCTTCTGCTCTCACCCACATCCATTCTAAAACCAGCCCTGCTCAGATATGTGTATAAAGGAAGGTTTCTGTAAGGTTTTGTGGGGGGCAAGGGATTTTGCGGTCATTACTTCTTTAATTTTTATTACAGTCAAACCTTAGAGGTGTGGCAGGAGGTCACTGTAGCTTGTGTTTGGTCTGGAGACAGTGTGGTCATTGTTTCTTTTACTTTTCTCACAGACCTCAGAGGTGTACAAAGAAGTTTAAGACTGAAACGCAAACAAACACCAATCACAACCAAAGTGTCACATAGCTCACAACACCAGTGTGCCACCCAGCAACAGCACCTAAGGCAAGACAATGCACCTAACACTTTAGTCATAGGTGACTCTATAGTCAGGCACACTGATGTCCCACTCACCAGGCTGAACAAGGAGAAAATTACAGTCAGCTGCCTGTCGGGTGCCAGTATCAGCCACATAACTCGTGCACTCAAGTCACTCCACAACAAGTACAAATATGACTCTGTCATTGTCCATGTTGGAGTGAATGACTTGAGATGTACCTCCCTGGGCTACATGAAAAGAGACATGGGAGAACTCTTGGACCCTAGCCCTGAGTAGCATGCTGCCTTCGCCCAGAGTGATACCACAATATAAGGACAAAATAACTGACTTCAACAATTGGCTAAGCTTCTGGTGTCATTCAAAGGGGATCCAGTATCTGTCTGGCTGGGACGACATGTTCGACAGACCACGATGTTTTGCCAGAGATGGTCTGCACCTGTCGCCCTTGGGATTCAGGTTGCTGGCTAAGGCTCTTGCCACCCCTATAGTGCCTTTTTAGGCAAAATTCAAAGGACAAAACCACCACCACCATAACAGGTACAAGCATGCAAAATCTGAAGATAATGCTACTCAATGCTAGATGCCTAAACCTCAAAATGCACTCTCTCAAGGTGCTCCTAAAAATGGAGAACATCGATATCAGTGCAATAACTGAGACCTGGTTCAAGGCACCAGACAGCACCCTTGCAATACCAGGCTACAACTCTTACCACACTTTTCGGCCACCAAACCAGGATCGAAACACTAAAGGTGGAGGAGTGTCCATATTCACCAAGGATACTCACACCACCAGGTCAGTTGCCCAACACAATGCGTCTGAAATTCTCCAGGTGCAACTAACACTAGGTAAGACTGCAATCCAAACTCTAGCTTGCTACAGATCCCCACCATGCCCCAAGATTCTCACTACACCTTTCTAAACATACTGGAAAATATTAATATACAACCAAACAGCCTAATACTGGGTGATTTCAACTACCCTGCCATTAACTGGGAAAACTACTCATGTACCAACACTTTTGCCCAACGGTTCCTGGAATTCATAAATTCCAATGTCTTGGATCAACTAATCCATAGTCCCACCAGGGGCTCCAATATCCTAGACCTGGTCATTACCAACATGGGAAATCGATGCTCCACACCTATGGTCACCCCCTTGTTGGTCAGGTCTGACCATAAGCTAATCACCCTTAACATCCACATCCCACGTCCACCCCCCCAGTAAGGAAACCTCCATAAAAAACTTCTCCAAAGCCAACTTCATGCTACTCAAGTCAGATGTTACAAACTTCATGACACCCATGCAGACGAGAATTGAAAGTTCGACTGCTGAGTCCTATACTAAGGCACTGTATGAGCACATCCACTCATGCATGAATCGTGCCATCCCAAATAGAACCAAGATGCTCTCCTCCAAACAAATAAGTCAATCTGGTGGTCCCCTGCCATAAACAAACTTTACAACAAAAGGAAGAAACTGTTGCAGAAAAGAGGAAAATCCCAGGATGCAAGAGATTCCTCATAAAATCCTCCAAAGCTAATTATGAAAATAAAATTGCTAAAGATTCCAAAGACAACCACAAGGCATTCTATAACTATGTCAAGAATCTAAATGGCAATGCTCAGATCTGCTCTGAGCTACAACAGAATGGCATTAAATATACTGATCCCAAGGATATTGCCAGTATCCTGGCAGATCAATTCAGTGCCAACTTCACCCCCTAAATGGCCCATCTCAATACTGGAAGATTGCCAAATTCCGGTAATAATGGCCACACAGGTAAAAAACGCACTCTCCAAAACTAAGAATACAGCATCCATGGGACCAGATGACATCCCGGGCTGTGTACTACATGAACTACAAAATGAACTGGCACCTCACCTAAGTGTCATGTTTAATCATACCCTCACCTTAGGCTTCGTGCCCACTGAGTGGCACACAGCTACAGTTATCCCACTCCACAAGGGGGGATCCACCCTGGATCCTGGGAACTACCGCCCCATCAGTATGACAAGCCTGATCTGCAAGGCCATGGAACATATTATCATGGAACTTATAAACAAAGACATTGGCAACCTTCAAACACTAGACCCCACCCAGTTTTGGTTCGTGAAGGGCCGATCTTGTCTCCTGAACATGACTTGACTTCTTTGAATCAGTCTCCAGAGCCGTGGATGAGGGTAAGGCAGTCCACACAGCTTATCTGGACCTCGCCAAGGCCTTTGACACCATCCCCCACTCTGGAATCATAGATAAACTTACTAAGCTTGGCATTAATCCCTATGTCACTCGATGGGTTGTCAACGAGTTTACTAACAGAACCCACACTGTAAAAGTAACTGACTCTAAATACAGCTCCACTCAAGTGACAAGTAGAGTACCTCAGGGTTCAGTCCTGGGACCTCTCTTGTTTGGCATCTGCTTCTCTGAAGTACAGGCCAACAGATGACTGCAAACTGGGAGCCATTAATGAATCCCCAAATGATGTGGATACTCTACAAAAGGGCCTTACAGAAACAGATGCTTGGTGCCAGTGCCATGGGCTCAAGCTCAGTGCTAAGAAATGTATAGTTATCCCTTTGGGAAAAAAACATGTACCCGTGAATTACCACATAGATGGTAGTACACTAAATACCAAAAGTGTGATAAAAGACTTAGGGACACAGGTGGAGAGTGGTCTCACCTTCAATAACCACATCGCCACAACAGTCAGGAAATCCTTCTATGTGGCACACCTCATCACTAAGGGCTTTTCATCCAGAAAAAAGGAGGTCATTGTCCCACTGTACTCACCCCTCATTAGATCCATTATAGAATACAACACCCCATTTGGTATGTACCTCTCACGACATCTGCAACAACTGGAAAGGCCGCAGAAATACCTTAATAAAAGATTCACAGGCCTAAAGCAGATGCCCTATGATGACCACCTTAAAAAACTCCAGCTATACTCTGTCACATATCATCTACTCCGAGACGATCTCTGCTTAACATACAAGGCCATGTCAAACCCACAGCTGTTGGGCATACTACATTTAGAGAAATCTCAATCCCTCAGAGACACATGCTCCAGGGATCTAAACCTTGTCATCACAATAAACAAAACATGCTGGAGGGATAGGTTCCTGACCCAGAGACTCCCCAGACTCTGGAATAGACTGCCCATACATGTCAAGCAGAATGCCTCTTTGGCCTTCTTCAAAAGGAACCTTGATGACTGGATGGGAGAAAGGAAATTCAGCCCGGGGAACACGTCAGTCGCCCTGCTAGACAGGGGTCCAGGGAAGTAAATAGTGTGGGAAGAAATAGCCATGGAATTGTTATCAACCTATGAACCTATTTACTATAGCATGTTTAGAGACTGCGCACTGTCTAGGAGCAACAGAGTGAAATGCATTACTGTAATAATTATTTTTTCACTTTCTTCACAATCACACATCAGGCACTTATACAGGTGTCTGTCTTTGGGGGATGGGGTGAGGAGGCATGTGATGTATCTGTATGACAACAGTCACTTGACATACAGTACATGACTGTGACCATTTTGAGCCCCTACATTCATCCCAATCCTATCCCAGAGGGATGCAGAGGCACTGACTGTCTTTTGGAGGGGTGGGTTAGGGAGGCAGGCAGCATTCCCAGATAGGATCTATGTATCCTCACAACAAATGGCTTGTTTGTTGTGAGGTATTTTGTTAGCTTTGAACATTAAGCCTTGGCAGGTTTGCCAGATGTCCCAATTTGGGTGGGACTGTCCCGGGATCAGCAGCCTGATCCCGAGTCCCGCACTGCCAGTTTAAATCCCGGGCAGCCTCCGCTTTGTTTTTTTTTTTTATTGGCCCATATACCGGCATACGGGCTAATCAAAAATCGCTAAACACAGAGCTTCTTGTGTTTAATGTGGAACATCGCAGTTCTGCATTCAGCAGAAGTAGATCCGTGTTTAACGATTTTTGATTGGCCCGTATACCGGTATATGGGCCAATCAAAAATCGCGAAACAGAGCTACTTCTGTTTAATGCAGAACTGCGATGTTCCGCGTTAAACAGAAGTAGCTCCGTGTTTAGCGATTTTTGATTAGCCCGTATACCGGTATACGGGCCAATCAAAAAATTGCAAAACAAAGCTACTTCTGTTTAATGCGGAACTGCGATGTTCTGCATTAAACAGAAGTAGCTCCGTGTTTAGCGATTTTTTTATTGGCCCGTATACTGGTATACGGGCCAATCAAAAAATTGCAAAACAGAGCTACTTCTGTTTAACGGGGAACTGCGATGCTTCGCATTAAACAGAAATAGCTCCGTATTTATTGATTTTTTTGGCCCAGGCCAATCAAAAAAAAAAATAAATAACACACAGACACAGAGCTACTTTTGTTTAATGCAGAAGACCTTTTCTTTTTTTTAGTCTTCACTTGCTGTGAAAGACTTTTTTTGTCCCTACCTGGCCAGTTGGAAATCTGGCAACCCTGAGCCTTGGGCATGACTTATGTCTTCCTTGAAGGAAAAAAATAGACTGAAGTTCTTTTCTCACTGATGACTTTTGTTTAGGCCTGTTGGGGCATCCCAGAGTATCTCTTAACTTATGTAGAATGGATGTGAGTTCCTGTTCGTCCCGGGTACAGCTCACAGCCTGATTACCCCAATAACTGTGTTCAAAAAAGATGTTGGTTTCCAAAAAGCGACCAAATTCAACCAGCTTACAGTTCAAATATTTATTCAACACGAACACAAACACATGGATCAGCCATGAGTAGCTCCACAATCACGATCTACCTAGGTTTCGTCTGTATAACACAGACTTCTTCAGAATAATGTGCTACTCAGCTTAGCCAGTTAAATATGCTCTTTGATTCTGTCCCTGAAGTGTCATTAATAGAAATTGGGACATATTAAAGTTAAATAGTGAAATGACACGAATATTTCAAGGGAGAATACATTATGTGTATAAGAAAGACGCATCCCTAAAAAATATATTTGAGAATGATGGTAAAAATGAATTCACTAACAGACCCAAGGGTAATTATAAGTGTGGCAGGTGTTTGACATGTCAATACATTAAAATTACGGATGATAATTTCATTGTCAATGACAGTTACATTAAAATCCATGGGCATTTCAATTGTTTCACATCCAATGTAGTCTATTTAGCCCTGTGTCAAAAGTGCAATGCATTTTATGTGGGTAAGACGAGCAGACACTTCAGGGACAGAATCAAAGAGCATTTGTTGGACATTAAACATCTGAAAACAACAAATGCGTTGGCGAGACATATAATAGATTACGCAGACCATGAATTTAGATTTTGTATAGTTAATCATATTTCATTGGATACACAAGGTAGAACAACTGATTTTGATTTGGATGTCAGTGAATTGAAATGGCAGATTTATTTAAATGCCCATAATCCACCCGGATTAAATGAATATTGTAGTATTAAGCCACTGTTGAAGTTGAAGAATATTAAGGGACGTTAAATTATTTACACATTGGCATTTTATATGTAATAACCCACTTTTTTACATATTCGATTGGTTTTCATATAACATACTCATAAAATGTATTTTGGTGTACACATGTGACAATACATTTTTACACACATATTTTCATATTTATATATTTATATATTTTACATTATACATATATATTTATATTTATAATTTATACATATATATATTCTTTACTACTATAAATACATTTTTGATTTCATTAATGACTATGTACATAAACTCATCACCAGTTGTTTATATGCAATTTCATCATTTTAAATACTATTTATTCATTTATTTATTTATTTATTTATTTATTTACATATGTACATTACAATTATAATTATGTTTACAAATGTATCACAATATAATATAATACATCACATTACAACGATTTATAGATTTCGAATATTTTAGAGTAATTAGATAAATAAATATGTAAATATTTACTTAAGCATGTTTTAGCAGATACCAATATATATATATTTACAAAACAATTTGAACTTAATTTTAATATATACTACATTTAATTTACGTTTAATTCACTTAGCAACATTTTAACACTCAATATTCACATTCTAGATTTATTTGGTTGGCCTTAGAAGTATTATTACCATTAAATATTTTGAAACGCCTTTATACAATATGTTTCCAACGATTTTTACGTGTGACTTTAAGAAGCCATTGAATTTTATAGTTAATTGTTTTATTGATGCATTTTTATTGATTCAATGCATATTTAAGTGGCTAAGCTTTGTAGCACATTATTCTGAAGAAGTCTGTGTTATACAGACGAAACCTAGGTAGATCGTGATTGTGGAGCTACTCATGGCTGATCCATGTGTTTGTGTTCGTGTTGAATAAATATTTGAACTGTAAGCTGGTTGAATTTGGTCGCTTTTTGGAAACCAACATCTTTTTTGAACACAGTTATTGGGGTAATCAGGCTGTGAGCTGTACCCGGGACGAACAGGAACTCACATCCATTCTACATTGGTGTTTTGTTTTTTTGGTTCTTGGTATCTATAAACTTATGGCTTCTGGGGTCCCAACTTAATTAATTTTCTAAATGGTTATTATTTGCTGTCTTGGTCAGGGAAGGTATATTGAAAGGATGCAAGGAAAACTAAAGTTGAACAGCAACACAAAGATTTCTTTATTTAATTATTATTTCTTCTCAAGCCATCATTGGATAAAAAAGATGAGTACAAAAGACTTTAAAATGTACTTCAGAGAAGGCAGAAAGTTATGGCTTCTTAAAAAAGTGAAAGAGTTATGTTAATGTGAGAAAAGGAAAAAAAAAATGTAATGTGCACAGTGTAGGGAGCGCAAGATTGGGGGAAACAGAGAGGAGCACTGGAGGAAGTGCATGCACACACACGTGTGTGTGTGTGTGTGTGTGTGTGTGTGTGTGTGTGTGTGTGTGTGTGTGTGTGTGTGTGTGTGTATTGGGGTAGATAAAACAGTAGGGAATGCCTAGGTCACTACTTCACCTAAGTCCAGTCCTATACACAGAGTTGTTGTAATGTATCATTATTCCAATTAAATGCCAATAACTGTGAATGCTCCTTTGTGAGAAGGGACAACATAGGGTGGCACACAGGCTTGTCATAATCTAAGAGTACTGTAGCGCCAAGTCAGTTTATGTGTACTACTCCTAAAAGTTTACAGCATGAACTAAAAGGTTGTGTAGGAGGAGGAGTGGCAGTGACAGGGTGATACTTAGATCAGAAGTGCCCAGGGGACTCCCAACTTGTGATTTGCTGGGGGGTTCTCAAAATGCTAACACCGGCCCTACTCATCCCATAATTCACTCTAAAAGCTCTCCGTCATCAGATGTGTGATTAGCCATGCTAAGATAAATAATATGACACATAAAACCTCATTTGCCAAAGCTCGGACATTACTGAGGATGCACCTATTCTTCCAGATGCAGCTTTATGGCAAGAACATCTTTTAAAAGCAGGTCTAAGGACAACGTCCCATGTTCTTAATGGGTGAGCCCATCATGGGAAAATGGTAGCTAGAGATTATATACAGCTTATATAGCTTTGAAAACATATCAATATAAGACAATGTTGGAGTTAAATAAATAAGTAAACAGTGTTTATGTACTTATCATTGGTTAACTGTAGCTGAGAGGTTTTGAAACAGACTACACAGGTAGCTAAAGCTCTAGGAGAATAAGCCTTACAAACATCCACTAATGGATTATTATACTTAACATATTAAAACACTCTGACAGCCATCTAGTCAGGGTAGTCTTGGATTCTTTATAGCCCAATTTCTTTGACGAAAATGAAACAAAAGAGTTGGGTGTTGTACATGTGGACTTTGTTCTGTTCATTTGTCTTAATTGATGGTGCACATCAATACTATGCAGCAAGCACTCCTCAGAATTTGAAGAACGGAAAAGGGCAGATGAATTAATTGATTAAATTTTACTCTGTTGCAGCTTAATGCAGACAGAAACAGTTTCTTTATGAAATACCAAGTAGGGAAATTCTAAAAAAAGAGAGCTTGCTTTTCAAAAAAATTATTCTGGCGGATGTAATAGCAACCAGAAAAAGGCCTTTAAGTCACAAACTTTGAATTTGCTAAAAGTTGAAAGTTCAAAGGGTACCAGAGTCAGGTTTTCTAGAATAAAGTGCAAGGCTCAAGAGCAAAGTAAATGCCCCAAGAAAAAACAAGTACAAGTTCAAAGGAATATTACATCTCTTAGGGGGCCTCAACAAAAAAGGCACTTATGAGGAATGCTTTGCATATTTTCAGTGATACTTAAGAATGTGAATGATGACCTTACTTAAGAGCTAGAGCTGTATGCCAGATGTACATCAATGGCTGAATAACCAAGCCTAGTTTTGAAAAGTGTCTGGTATACAGTCCAAAACTGCAGGTAAATGCATAGAGAAAGATACATTTGCTTTGTGAGAGTTGAAAGAGAAAAAAAATGTGCCCATTTTCTTTTTAGCCTTGTGCGTCAGTCAGAGTCAAAGACCTTGCTGAAGTCCAGCTGGACAACATCTACTGGTAACCCCCTGTCAAGTTCACTTGAAATCCAGTCATAAAACTGGATCATGGTTTACGGGCAGCTCCTGTCCTCAAGACATACAATACGCCTTATGAAAAATCAGACAAGGAGGTTTTGAGGACAGAGCCTGGAGTTTAGAACCTCTTCTGGCTGATGTAATAGCCACTATAAAAACAGATTTGCATGATAAAATTTGAGGTCAGCTTTGATCGAAGGTTCAAAGGGTGATTAAGGCCTGAAGTATTACATTTAAATCTCAAAGTGGAGTAGGATCTTTCAATGGAGGTCTGAGCATAAAGGCTCCTTTAAGAAAGGCCTTGCAAAGTTTAGAAGAAGCTAAATAACAGTTATCTTCACCCAGGTGAAAATCAGAAATGGCAGCCAACTGAATTTTAATTGTTGAGAAACTAGCCCCTTCACTGAAAATCAAAGCTAAAAATTCAAGAATAGCTGGGATAGGTGCTGAAAAAGGGTGCAGGTTTTTGCTGAGGGCCCAAAAATAGAAGTTATGTCCTTACCATAACGTTCCATGTGGAGTGTTCATCTCGCCTTTGTTCTTACACCTGGGTTCGGAGCCGATCCTCGGCTCCGTGTCGGCCGCTTGGCAAAGCTGTGCATCGAGAAGTAGCTCGAGACCAACCTAACTCCCACAATCCCCCTCTGCCTTTACCTCAGATCTAGTTTGCAAGCAAACCAGAAGTCAACAGAAGAGAATATAACACATTCATGCAAAAAAACATAGCTGAAATATAGCCACAACAACTGCCCAAGGCAGAAGCAGGAGAACCAAACCACACACCTCAACTGGACGTTCTTCCTGAGGGTGGGAGGGTGGGAATGTAAGAACAAAGGCGAGATGAACACTCCACATGGAACGTTATGGTAAGGACATAACTTCTATATGTGAGAGTGTTCAATCTCGCCGTTTGTTCTTACACCTGGGTAGCGTCCCTAGCTCCATGTTCCTGAGGAACTCACGGGAGAATGTTCCTGAGCACAGTGGAACCAAAGGTTGCCCTGTCCCTAGAAATCCTGTCTACTTTGTAATGAGTAATGAATGTATGTGGTTTAGACCAAGTGGCAGCCGCACAAATAGTGTCTAACGGTAGGCGGGCTGCATGAGCCAATGTAGATACTGATCTTGTAGTGTGCCCTTTGGGCTTGACAGGTAAAGTTTGCTTAGAGGCAGTATAAACAAAAATAATACAATCGGAAAGCCATTTGGAAAGGGTTCGTTTCGTAACTGCCATACCCTTCTTGCTGTCTGCAAAGGCTATAAAGAGCTGGTCTGTTTTTCTGTGATCCTTTGTTCTATCCAAGTAAAATCTGAGTTGTCTATGAGCATCTAACTTGTGTAACATATATTCCAACTTATTGGAGTGGTTCTTGAAAAAGGTGGGGAGCTCAATGAACTGATTAATATTATTAACGGAGCAAACTTTGGGAAGAAAGGATGGATTAGTGCGAAGAGATACTCTATCAGGGTGAAAGATCAAATAAGGGTGTTTAACGGAAAGAGCTTGAAGCTCCGATACCCATCTGGCCGATGTGATAGCCACCAGAAAGAGGGTCTTCCATGACAAAAATTTCAAAGGACAGGAAGAGGCTGGTTCAAAGGGAAGTAGCATCAGCTGTGATAAAAGAAGGTTCAAGTTCCAAGGTGATGTAGGACTTCTAACTGGTGGTCTAATATGGAAAGATCCTTTTAGAAAGGCCTTACAAAGTCTGTGAGCCATAATAGGAGCCCCACTTTCTCCAACATGAAAGTTTGAAATGGCAGCCAATTGCACTCTCAAAGTGGCAGGAGAAGCTCCTTGGTGAAACAATTCGGTTAAAAACTCCAAGACCCTATTAAGAGGAGCTATTACAGGATCCAATTGTTGTGTAGTTGCCCAGTGCACAAAATGCTTCCATTTACTAGTGTAAATCTTTGTAGTGGAAGCTTTATGAGAAGCCACCAGAATATTTTGAACTGCAGGGGAAAGAAGATCAGACCTGGCTAAGAAGGGAAGCGGAGCAGCCAAGCTGCTAGTCTGAGGGAGAGCAGCGACGGGTGGGGAGCCCCTGACGAGTGGATCAGCAGATCCGGCTCCGGGTCCAGGATCCAGGGTTCCCGAATTCGGTGTGCCAGAAGAAAGGGAAACCAAATTTGATGAGGCCAGAATGGGGCAATGAGGATAATTGTCCTTTGCAGGTTGTTGGCTTTCTGTAGAAATTTTGCAATCAGGGGAACAGGAGGAAAAGCGTACAGGAGACCCGGGGGCCAATCGTGAACCAGAGCATCCCTGGGGACTTCCCCTGGAGGGGGTAATAGGGCAAAATAGCTTCTGCATTTGGCGTTCATTGGAGACGCAAACAGATCGCAGCAAGGCTGGCCCCACTTGTGAAAAATTTCCTTCACAATTGATTGTTTGAGGGACCACTCGTGAGGTAACAGGATGGCTCTGCTCAACCTGTCCGCTATGACGTTGGATAACCCCGGGATGTGCGTTGCTATTAGAAAGCGACCCGTGGACTCTGCCCATTGCCAGATTCTCATGGCCTCCCTGCATAGTTGATAAGACTTGGTTCCCCCTTGTTTGTTTATGTACCAGACTACGGACATGTTGTCCGACTGAACTGCAATGGTCCCTAGAGGAAGAAGGGGAGAAAAGTGTTGCAACGCTAGAAACACTGCCCTCATCTCTAGAACATTGATGTGCAGATTGTACTCTAAATTGGACCATTTGCCTTGGACTGTCTGTCCCTGAAAGATGCCCCCCCACCCTATCAGGGAAGCGTCCGTGGTCACCGTAGCTGTCGGCGTGGGTAGCACAAATGGTCTTCCGCTGGAAAGATTGCAAGTCTGAAGCCACCAAGCCAGGTGCGATTTGCATATGTTGGTGATGTGAATTTCGTGTGTCAGGGGTAACTGTTGGAACGACCACTGTGCAAACAGTAGCCATTGAAGAACTCTCATGTGCAGTCTTCCCAAGGGTATCGCAATGAGGGAAGCTGCCATGAGACCCAAAACCTTCAGAACCACTTTTGCTGGGGATTTTTTGGATAATAGGAGAAGAGATATATGGTTTTGTAGGGAGGCTATTCTTTCTGGAGGAAGCCTTAGGATTAAGCAACGCATATCCAATTCTGCTCCTATGAATGAGATATGCTGTGATGGCTGTAGTAAAGATTTTCCGAAATTTACGGAAATTCCGAGATGAACACAGAGTTGTAGTGTGTAATCCCTGGCCTGAATCAGTCGACGCTCGGTGGTGGCAGAAAGGAGCCAGTCATCCAGATATGGAAACACCTGGAATCCCAGGTGTCTCAAGTGAGACGCTACCACTGCCATACATTTGGTGAAAACCCTGGGGGCTGAGGTCAGACCAAAGGGCAGGGCTTGAAACTGAAAGTGACTGGCTCCCAGCCGGAAGCGCAAGTGATCCCTGGACGCCCTGGCCATTTTGATGTGGTAGTACGTCCTTTAGATCTATTGAGCACATCCAGTCGTCCTTCTGTAAGAATGGAAGGATCGATTGAAGCGTGACCATCCGGAACTTTTCTTTCTTGATGAAGGTATTGAGTTTGCTTAGGTCCAGAATTGGCCTCCAGTCCCCTGTCTTTTTTGGAACTAAAAAGAACCTTGAGTAAGTTCCGAATCCTCTTTGGTCCGCTGGGACTGGTTGGATGACTCTTTTTTTCTAGCAGCTTTGAAATTTCTATAGCTGCAGGGCCTCGCAGATGGGGCGGTACATGTGGGAGTCTTTTCTGCGGAATTGGGGGCAAAAGGAAGGGAATTCTGTAACCTCTGGTAACAATGCTTTTTACCCAATTGTCTGATGTAAGACTTTGCCAGGCCTGAGGGTATAAAGCTAAGCGACCCCCGACTGCCTCCAGAGCAGGACAGTCAGGCCTCCTCTCAGGAGTGCTGGAAAGGTTTCCCGGGGAGTGTATCCCTGTCACCTTGGTTTTGTGGACCCCCTCTGCCACCAGGGCGACGTCTTCCACCTCTGCCCCCTCCTCTGCCTCTAGAGGGGGCATCACCCTGTATGCCTGGGAAAGAGCCTTGGGGTTTTCGAAACCACATTTTTCCACCACGTTGCCCTTTGGGGTACGGTCTGGATGGGGTGGAAAAACGGACTCCGACAGCAGACAGAGTCTTTCCCTCTTGCTCACACCGGGTAAGGGTCTCCTTTACTTTTGGGCCAAAGAGAGTGGCACCATCAAATGGGCGTTAGTAAAGGAAGACTTGAAGGCTTCCAAAGGAACATAAGCGCATCCAGGATTGTCTACGATGAGCAATCGCTGAAGCCTGCCCTACTCGACCCTTCGCTGTATGAGATCAGCCTCATGGACGAGTTTACAATAGATGTAAGGGTATTGAGATGTGCTGTAACTTTCTCTGAGACAGCAGCATCTGTAGTACCCTGGAGGGTATCTCTCAACTCTTTGATTAGATCCCTCTGTAACCGTGTGAAATGGGTCAAATAGTTCAGGGATCGCATGGAAAAAGCCGCTGAACTAAAAATGCGCTTCCCATACCTGTCCATAGTCCTAGAATCTCTGTTAGGCGGATGGACAGATGAGGAAGATTCAGACATCTCCTTTTTCGTGGCCGCTGCCACCACCATAGCGTCCACTGGAACTCCCTTTGTTAGATAAGCCTTGTCTTGGGGGGGCAGTAATATATTTATTAGGCTTTCTAGGGACTGGCTCCACCATGTCAGGTGTCTCCCACGCCCTCCGAGCAATCAATTCCATCAATTCATCGAAGGGCGGAGTGACCCAGGAGGAGGAAGGGCGAGCACCGAATGCCTTCAGCAAGACTGACTCATCTTCAGAAGGGGGTAGGGCTTGCCAATCACCTCTCTGTTTTAGGATCTCCAGGATGTCAGAAAAGGAGACATCCTCTGAGGGTGATTTTGGGGACCCTTCTGACTCATCCAAGTCAGTGTCCGATGTCAAGGATTCTTGTGGAGAATCCAAGTGTCTCCTCTTACACAATCTTTTCCTCGGAATCTCTTCGGGGGGGGCATCCGATGAAGCCTCCGAGGAAGAGGGGGCACCCTCTAGAGGTGGCGGAGACACTGGTGCTCGACGCTTAGATGTAGGCGTGGGTGCAGAGGAGGATAACGGACCTTTATGGGAAGGAGAAGCTGTTTCTGCTGAAGTGGTTGTCTGAGTAGACAATACCTTCCTCATGAGGTCGAAGGCCCCCGGGTCCCGAGTCGAGGTATCCCCAGGTTCCAAAGAAATCGGAGGAATCCCCAAGACAGGCACCAATGGCATCGACCCCGAGGATGGAGCCGAGTCGATCCGAGCCAAGGCTCCGAGAGGGAGAGTCTGAACCGAAACATCGGTCCGACTCTCAGTCCCCGATCCAAGGATGGATCTTCGGCTCCGAGACTCCGGTGCTGGGTCCGACGGAGTCGAGGTGAACGGTGCCGACCGAGAAAAAGATGGTTCTGGCACCGAGGGCTCCACAATCATCAGATCAGCCTCTCCCAGCTCCGAAGACTGGATAGGCCTCGGAGGAGGAACAGGTGGAGATAAGGGAAGGCCTTCGAGTCTCGACACCAACTGGGAGGAGACAGAGATGAGTTTGGACAAGGCCGTATTCTCCATCAATTTCTGCACCACGCGGTCTACATCGGTGTCGAAGAGGGGCCTGGAAGAACGCGTTGAAGGAATCGAAGACGGAGCCGACCTCAAAAGTACAGGAGGAGGAAGCTCCGTCACCGGTTCCAAGACTCGAGGCTCGGTAACTGACAAAAGTTCAACACTCGGCCCCGAAGTCTGTGGAACCGATGAGCGAACTTTAAATGAAGAGCTCGGAGCCGATGACATGGGCTCTGACGTCTTCGATTCCTTCGAGGATTTAGATGTCTGGTCCGATGTATCCAGAGCCTCTTGGAATGCAGGCTTCAAAAGGCCCCTATCCATAAGTTTCCTGCGTCTATCTGTCATGACCCTTCCACTGAAAGAATGGCAGATGGAGCAGTCTTCCTGCAGATGGAGTGGGCCAAGACAGTAGACGCAGGAACTATGATTATCTGTGACAGACATTTTCTGTCCACATTGGCACCGTTTGAAGCCTGATTTAGCTTTTTCAGACATTTTACAAATATAGTCAAATCCAAGTAAAACAGTGAAATAGCCAGTACAAAATGTCCAATCCAGTAATAAAGGTCAAATCCTGAAGATAAAGTCAAATCCTGTAAGTCAAATCCTGTATATAAAGTTAAAGGGTGGGGTAGGCCCCGAGGGAAGTAACTCTAAAAGTATATAAATTTATATACGAACCCGAGAAACCCTCGATACACTACTCACACACACACAACAACTTTTTAAGAGTAAAAGAGAAGTTTTTATCCAAAAAATATATAAGATAAAACAATCTTAGCTTTGAGGTGGTCCGAGCTCATCGAAAATGATGCGAACGTTGCAGCGGCAAACTAGATCTGAGGTAAAGGCAGAGGGGGATTGTGGGAGTTAGGTTGGTCTCGAGCTTCTTCTCGATGCAGAGCTTTGCCAAGGGGCCGACATGGAGCTGAGGATCGGCTCCGAACCCAGGTGTAAGAACAAATGGCGAGATTGAACACTCTCACATGACACATATTTTCCATTTAATCTTGTAGATGTTTCTAGCAGAAGCCTTGTGGGAAGATAACAAAATGTGGCAGATGGGTAGGAGAGTCTAGGATATCTAGCAATCAGTGGAACTGGAGAAACCATGCTGTCAACTTGAGGCCTGATATGTCAGGGCGAGTCATGTCTGTTGGATGAGACAGGAAGTCTGGAGCTAGATCCAGAATCCAGGGTGGATGTAGAACATGAGGCCAGAAAAAGGGGAACCAAATCTGACAAGGTCAAAAATATGCAATGAGGATAACTGTGCTCTTCAACCAAACTAATTTCTGAAGAAACTTGAGAATTAGAGGCAAGGGTGGAGACCATAGGGTCAGTCTTGAACCAGAGTATCTCTTGATGACTCCCCTGGTGGAGAGATCAGGGGAAAGAACCTGATGCACTTGTTGAGGGGAGAAGCGAAAAGATTGCAGCATGGCTGGCCTCATCAACAGAGATTTTTCTCTGCCATGTTTGAAACTGAAAGACCCTTTTGAGGCATCAGAATGGACCTGCTTAATTTGTCCACAATCACACTGGATTTCCCCGGAATGTGCGTTGCTATTAGAAAGTGATTAAATGAGATTGCCCATTGCCATATTCTCACAGTTTCTCAAAAAAGAGGGTAAGATTTGGTTCCCTCCTGTTTGTTGATGTACCAGACTTCCAAGATGTTGTCTGTCTGTAGCGCAACTCTCCCAGATGGGGGAATATCTTGAAATGCCTGCAACACTAGCAGGACTACTCTCATCTCCAGGACATTGATATGCATCTGAGCTTCTATAGGGGACCACGATTCCCAAGTAGTGCCCCATCACCCACGCTGGGAGGCATCTGTGGTTACTGTGTCCTTGGGGAGGGGAAGCTGGTTTGAGTGAATCCACCACAAAAGGTATCTTTTGCATGATTCTTAACTAATATGGATTACAGATGATGTAGAATAAACCATTGAGACAATACAGTCCATTGAAGAACTCTCATATGGAACCTGGCCAGCAGAACAAGGGTGATAGCTGCTGCCATGAAATCCAAAACTTGAAGTGTCAGTTGGGTTGAAAGGGATGAATTCTGCATAACTTTCTTGACTTGAGACTGCAGAGTGTTTATGCGAGTTGAGGGAAGAGAAGCTATCTGACTGTCTGTATCCATATCAGCATCTATGAACTCCAGACTCTGTGTTGGGGTGAGTTGAGACTTGTAATTGACTGTTATTCCTAGATGGAAGCACAGCTGGGGTAAGTAGTCCCTTGCTTGTATTAGTTGATGCCTGGTTGAAGCAGTCAGTAGTCAGTGGTCTAGATATGGAAACACCCAGAATCCCAGCAGTCTCAAGTGAGGTGCTACAACTGCCAAGCATTTGGTGAACACCCTTGAGGCTGGGGTGAGACCAAAGGGCAGTGCTCTGAACTGTTAATGACTGGCTCCCAGACAGATGTGTAGTTATCTCCTGGAGCATCTGTTCATTTTGAGGTGATAGTACACATCCTGAAGATCTATAGAGCACATCCAATCATCCTTCAGTAAAATGGGTAGAATGGACTGAACCGTGACCATCTGAAACTTTGTATACTGCACACACTGATTTAATTTGCTGAGATCCAAAATTGGTCTCGAGTCCCCCATCTTTTTTATTTATTTTTTTATTTATTTTATTTTACATTTGTTGACTGGGATTGCCCAGCTAAGCTGATAGCCCTTTTTCAGCAGAGGCCCAGGGAGAAAAGCTCCACAAATTACAATACAAATTTTAAATGAAAATTGTAATTATAAAACAAAGCATTAACATTTTCAAGTTGGAACAGTAAAAGCATAAAACTTATTTATCCTTTTAATTTCTCCAAGTCTTTTGGGTTTCTAATACCATGACAGGAATGGACCTCATTACTAAGTTAAAGTATGATTAAAGTTCATGAAATTAATATTGTTTCAATCTTCGATGTCAGCCAATAGTGCTCTTGTTAGCACCCACAATGTGCCCAGTAATGACTCCTTCTGCAGTTTGTATGGAGTTACATGTATTGGTAACATATCTAAATAAAATTGTAAATTATTTTTTATAAGACCCATTGCTCCTACTAATATTGGAACTTTCTGGGTATCTTTCTTCCACACTGCTCTCATTTCTGCCTGCAGATCCTGATATTTTATGACTTTGTGTCTGCCTGTACGCAAAACACTGTAGTCACTGGGTGTGGCAATTTCAATTATCAATACTACTTATGTCTTCTTTTCTTGGACCATTATATCCAGTTTTCTAGCATCTATCTTTTGAACTGTTGGTAATGGATGATCCCATGTGACGTAGACTTCTTTATTTTCTATGATGCTTTG
The DNA here is from genome assembly GCF_019279795.1 of Protopterus annectens. Taxonomy (NCBI): domain Eukaryota; kingdom Metazoa; phylum Chordata; order Ceratodontiformes; family Protopteridae; genus Protopterus; species Protopterus annectens. The sequence continues at coordinate 612,423,456 of NC_056737.1, read as the reverse complement.
TGGCTCATGTTTCCAGTGTTTTTCAGCCACTTCAGTACCATAATATTTGCACAATCCCCAGTGCAACAGTCTCACCACATTATTATGCCTTTCAGTATACAGTCCTTCTGCCATTAGTGTGTCGCAACCAGCAACGAGCTGTGCAACTGTTTCCAATTCAGTTTTACAAAACCTACAATTGTCTGTTTCTCCCACATGTTCAATGGACTTTATAAACCAATGTGTATGCATACCACTATCATGGGCCGCTAATATTAACCTTTCATCTCTTGGTTTGAATTCGTCTCTCCTTAACCATTTCTGTGTTCGTTCCTGATAAACATGAGGTTCTTACATAAGTTTTCTATACTTGCAACTATATTTATGCTTTTTGCACATTTTTTGCCTTTTCATCTGATCCTTCACCTTATACTCTTTCTTTTGTTTTTTGGCACATTCAGTTGCTACCTGATTTTTATCTACTTCTGGTTTGATTTCCATTCCTGCTTAATGCAGATAAGCTTCTGCTAGATTAAGCAGAGAAGTCATCTTAGATTTATTCTCCTCATGTTTCAAAACTTTCACTATGTTTGGGTCTTATGAGGTCAGCAGATATGTCTGGAGTCCCACAATTGCAGATCTATACATATAATCAATTTCAAGGAGGCCCATCCCTCCTTTGGATCACGGAATATATTCTTGGTATGCACTGATTTTATAAATCATTTGGTAAGCATGAAGCATCCTTCTTGGTTTCCTATCTAATCTATCCAACACATTTTGGGGCCAGTCAATCACTCCAAAACTGTAAGTTAGGACAGGAAGAGCAAATTGGTTTATAGCTTGGATTTTGTTCCTAGATGTCAACGCTGTTTTCAGAATTAATTTAAGTCTTCTAAAGTATTCCTTACTAAGTTTTACTTGCATTTGTTCATGTTTCATTGTTGATCCTTCATCAGTTCCCAAGTATTTATACACTCCTTCTTGCTCGTTCTTTTATATCACATTCTTGTCCCAAACTGATGGTTTCCTGGTGTTGCAGTTTTCCTGCTTTAAAGGTCACATTTGCACATTTATCAAGACCAAATGACATTCTTATATCATCTGAAAAAGTTTTGACAACTTGCAGTTGTGCTTTCAGTTCCTCATCTGATGAGCTATACAGTTTTAAATAATCAACAAAGAGAAGGTGAGAAGTCTTTACACTTTGTTGTTTTCTAGGAGCCAGATTATAGCCATGGCCTAAGCTGCTGAGTAAACAGCTTAATGAATTAAGGGCAAGACAAAATAGTAACAGTGACAGAGAGTCACCCTGGAATAGCCCCTTTGAATTTTTATCCCAAGGATAACAATTTGTCCTTTATCATGGCTTTATTGCAAAGTGGTCTGCTACTATTTCATGATCACTGTAATGTAATCAATAAAGTGTGGGGTGTATCTTATACATTTTTAAGCACTCTTTTATCTATGAATGAGGGATACTATCAAATGCTTTCTTGCAGTCAATCCATGCCATACTTAGATTCTTTTCCTTTTTACAGTTCTCCACCATGACTTTATTTAACAACAAATGATCCTTTGTTCCATATGACTTTCTTATATTGCCCTTTTGTTCTACTGTCATAATTGAGTTTTCTTCTAAATGACTATAAACACTGTCGGCATCAGTTCCCATGTATAGTTCATTTGGCGTCGGAAGGCAAGTTATTGGTCTATAATTTTTAGGGTAACTTGCAGGTTCGTGCTGCATCTGGGCATGGGGTTTTCTAATCAGAGGCTTTTCTTAACTTTGTTTCAATCTCTCTAGCTGTTACTTCATCCCGTTTCATATCCTGTACCTTTAAACTTCTTATTCTTTCTTTTACTTCTATTCATTTTTAGCATCTTTGTTATTTTCTACCAGATCTTCATAGATACTTCTCCAAAAGGTATCTATTTCTTCTTTTTTTGGTGGTCTTTCAATTCCTTTTATCTTATTTCCCAGTTCTCTATAAAATCTTTTTGGGTCCTCAATAAATTGCTTATTTTGCACTTTTCCTTTATATTTATTTTCATATCTTCTAAGTTTTTCCGCCTGTGCTGAAATTTTTAGTTTGTTATTTGCAATAGTGCATGATAGATCCTGGTCTGTTCTAATATTGCACATTGCTTTTATCACATCTATCTTTCTTAGAATTTTTGTTGATCTGTTCCCTCTTCTACAGTCTTCTAACAGTGACACTTCTTGTCTTAATTGCTTTATAGTTTTCTCTGTTCGATACTTCCATGATGTTATTCGATTTCTCCCCTTCCTTTCCCTCACTAACCTGTGTTCTTGTGGTAAAACTTTCTCAGTTATTAATTTAGCTGCACAGTAATATATCCTGTTTACTTCTGTTATATCACATGGATCTCTATGAACAGTCTCAATTACTGTGTTCATTTGTTTTATCAGACTTCTGACATTTTGGGTTTTATTAACCTTCTGCAGTCTATTTTTTTCATTGATCTTGATATATCTGTGCAAGTCTATTAAATCAAGCAATTCTTCTCTTATCTCATTTTCTTCCAAACTGAGGGTACATCCCTTGTTTTCCAATTCCTGTGGGCATTCTATAGAAGGTTCTATAGCATCTTCCTATGACACAGTCTCATCAGTTTCATCCTGTGCCATCCGTTGCTCTATCATATGGGAACTCACTGGCGTATCACTCCTCAACATTGACTGCATCGCCATTTCATGTTCCTTACCTTGCTGTCTAGCTTCAAGTGAATGTTTATACTGGTTTCCTGTAAAAGGCTCCAAATTATCTTCATATGGCACCTGACCAATTGCTTCCTGTTCCACTGGTTTCCCCTTAATTTGGATATCCATTACTCTATCCTGTTGTGGTGCTTTCTGAATTAGATTTTCTACACTAAATCCTTCACTTTGCAGGTACTTCATAACCTCAATTTCTATTTCTTTAACTTCTCCATTACTAATCTCCTTCTCTACTTTTCCTCTTTTTCTTATTTTTTGTAGTGTAAAGTTTTCCATGTCCGGACTCCTTTGTCTGTATTTCTCTTCAAATATCTTTGGTGCTGCTCTTTTTGTATTGGTTAGTTTTGCTTTCTCCTTTGCATAAATATTACACCATATTAAATCTCTTTTTCTTTCTCATATCCATATTTCTTCTTCAGATGTTTCCTGATCGTCCTGTTTCTCCCTGCTTTGGGGACTCACCCCATCCTGCTGTGATGTAGATTTTCTACATCAAATCCTTCACTTCGCAGGCACTCCACAACTTCAACTTCTATTTTTTTAACTTCTACTTTACCGATCTTCTTTTCCACATTCCATTTTTATGACATTTTTTTATTGTGAAATTTTCCATATCTGGATGCCTTTGCCTGTATTTCTCTTCAAATATCTTTGAGGCTGCATTCTTTACATTGATTAATTTGGCTTTCTCTTTTGCATAACTATTTATTTATTTATTTTATTTTACATCTGTTAACTGGGATAGTCCAACTGGATACATGTCCATTTTCAGTGGAGGCCCGGGAAGAAAAGCTCCAAAGAAACACATATGCAAGACATACAAACAATATATTTTGCATGTTTCTAGTATATTCAACCAGACAATATAGATGAGCACACATTATTAATTCCTTCACAAAGATATATATAATGATCAATACATATACAAACAATAAAGTATGTTAAATATCTATCTAGAGTCACATCATGCATCTGAATGTGGCACTGATAAGACTAAACAGTCCTATCAGGAGATTATGTGTTTAAGGCAAGAATTATAGCAGGAGTGGAGTAGGACTGAAGTTAGTCTGGTGTGGAGCAGGGACATAACCATTTGTTGCTGAGATGGCTTTTGATAGATTTCTTACATTTCGATAGAGAAGACTCCAGGGTAAAGGATGGAGGCAGGGAGTTCCAAATTTGGATATGTAAGATGAGCAGAGGGAGTCACTGGCATGGTTGTGTGATCTAGTAACTGTTAATAGTAACTTATTTGTGGAGTGGAGTTGCCTAGGACAGGAATACTGCTGAATTAGGTTGCTTAAAGCTGGTGTTTTATTTGGGTGGGAAAGCAGCTTATAAGTAATGATAAATTGATTGTAGATTAATAAATTTGGCAGTTCAAGCCAGTCCAATTGTTTCAGGTTATGACAGTGATGGGTTCTAAAAGATGAGTTATTAGCAAATTTGGCTATTTGATTATAGCAGGTTGCCAGTTTGCTGTTTTTTGTTTTGGATAGATTGTTAGGATTGGGGATGCATAAAGTAATGTTGAGAGCAAGTGAGTGCGAGCAATTGTGGTCCTAGCAGTATGGGTCAAGTAGGATTTGTGTTTGTAGAGAATACCTAGCTTTCTGTGAGTGTTTTTAATAGCTAGATTAATGTGGATATCAAACTTTAACTTGTTATCAATGGTGACACCTAGTAGTTTTGTGTGAGATTCGGGTGTGATAAGTGTACCATTTTTAGAGTGAATATTAAAAGTGGCATTAAGGCTGGTATTTTGTGAGGGGTTAAATAGCAGGATCTTGGTCTTTTTGGGGTTAAGAATGAAGCCATTGTCAGTAAGCCAGTTTTCAAATGAGTGGAAATTATCCTGGGTTTTATTGTGTAGTTCTTGCAGGGTTGAGGCACTGCATATTATAGTGGAATTGTCTGCGTATTGGATAAGGCTAGTGCTATTTGCTGCTGAGTGGAAATTGTTTGTGAAAACTGAGAATAGCAAGGGACCTAGTATTGATCCCTGACGTACCCCAAGAGTAACTGGTAAAAGTGGAGACAAGTTATTGTTCTACCGTACTGCTTGTTGCCTGTCCCTAAGATAGTTGTCAAACCAGGAGATTGGCTGTCTAATCCTAGGTTTTTGAAGTGGCAGATGATTTTGTCATGGCTAACCATATCAAAGGCTTTTGATAGGTCTAAGAAAAGGGCAGAAGTAAGTTTACCATTGTTCCTGTTATGGTTTATGGCATCTATAATGCTAACAGAGCTGTGGTGGTACTATGACCTGGACAGAAACCATGCTGAGTTGGAGATATGAGTTTCTGATTTATAAGGTGGGACATAAGTTGATGGTGGATGCATTTTTCTAATATTTTAGCCAGTGGAGATAGAATAGCGATTGGTCAGTAGTTGGATATGTCATAGGAAGTGCCACCTTTGTGAAGAGGTATGATATAGGCAGTTTTCCAAATCAGGGGCACTGTAGCTTCAGTAATTGATCTATTGATTAGTATAGAAACTGGTACAGCTATTTCTGCTGCTGCCAGTTTTAGAAATTCATTAGGGAGGGAATCTATCAATAGTGTTATGGGTTTCAGCTGGGATAGTAGTTTTCTTATGTAGGAGGTTGAGGTGGGTTATAGTTTAAAAGTGGGCATGTAGTTAGTGGAGGTGGGGACACCTGTTGTAGTGACAGTGAGATATTGTTGGTCTAAATCTTGTATGGTTTCAGTAAAGAATGTATTGAATGATTCGGCTATGTTGTCTTTTGTTAAACCTGATGGGGGTGGGGTAATGGTTTTACCAGAGTGTAGTAACTTGTTTAAACTTGCCCAGAATTTCGTAGGGTTATTCATGTGTTGGGTACTGCATCATATCAAATCTCTCTTTCTTTCCCATGTCCATATTTCCTTTTTATACTTTTCAAATATCTCTTGGTTTTGTTGTTTATATTTTCGCACTTCCTCAGATGCTTCTTTTTCCAAGCCGATCAACATTTCTTGATCTATATACTGTTTCTCACAAATGTTACAATACAGATGATTCAGACAATACAGATGAGCACACATTATTAATTCCTTCACAAAGACATATATAATGATCAATACATATACAAACAATAAAGTATGTTAAATATCTATCTAGAGTCACATCATGCATCTGAATGTGGCACTGATAAGACTAAACAGCCCTATCAGGAGATTATGTGTTTAAGGCAAGAATTATAGCAGGAGTGGAGTAGGACTGAAGTTAGTCTGGTGTGGAGCAGGGACATAACCATTTGTTGCTGAGATGGCTTTTGATAGATTTCTTACATTTCGATACAGAAGACTCCAGGGTAAAGGATGGAGGCAGGGAGTTCCAAATTTGGATATGTAAGATGAGCAGAGGGAGTCACTGGCAAGGTTGTGTGATCTAGTAACTGTTAATAGTAACTTATTTGTGGAGCGGAGTTGCCTAGGACAGGAACACTGCTGAATTAGGCTGCTTAAAGCTGGTGTTTTATTTGGGTGGGAAAGCAGCTTATAAGTAATGATAAGTTGATTGTAGATTAATAAATTTGGCAGTTCAAGCCAGTCCAATTGTTTTAGGTTATGACAGTGATGGGTTCTAAAAGATGAGTTATTAGCAAATTTGGCTATTTGATTATAGCAGGTTGCCAGTTTGCTGGTTTTTGTTTTGGCTAGATTGTTAGGATTGGGGATGCATAAAGTAATGTTGAGAGCAAGTGAGTGCGAGCAATTGTGGTCCTAGCAGTATGGGTCAAGTAGGATTTGTGTTTGTAGAGAATACCTAGCTTTCTGTGAGTGTTTTTAATAGCTAGATTAATGTGGATATCAAACTTTAACTTGCTATCAATGGTGACGCCTAGTAGTTTTGTGTGAGATTCGGGTGTGATAAGTGTACCATTTTTAGAGTGAATATTAAAAGTGGCATTAAGGCTGGTATTTTGTGAGGGGTGAAATAGCAGGATCTTGGTCTTTTTGGGGTTAAGAATGAGGCCATTGTCAGTAAGCCAGTTTTCAAATGAGTGGAAATTATCCTGGGTTTTATTATGTAGTTCTTGCAGGGTTGAGGCAATGCATATTATAGTGGAATTGTCTGCGTACTGGATAAGGCTAGTGCTATTTGCTGCTGAGTGGAAATTGTTTGTGAAAACTGAGAATAGCAAGGGACCTAGTATTGATCCCTGACGTACCCCAAGAGTAACTGGTAAAACTGGAGACAAGTTATTGTTCCACCGTACTTCTTGTTGCCTGTCCCTAAGATAGTTGTCAAACCAGGAGATTGATTGGTTGTCTAATCCTAGGTTTTTGAAGTGGCAGATGATTTTGTCATGGCTAACCATATCAAAGGCTTTTGATAGGTCTACGAAAAGGGCAGAAGTAAGTTTACCATTGTTCCTGTTATGGTTTATGGCATCTGTAAATGCTAACAGAGCTGTGGTGGTACTATGACCTGGACAGAAACCATGTTGAGTTGGAGATATGAGTTTCTGATTTATAAGGTGGGACATAAGTTGATGATGGATGCATTTTTCTAATATTTTAGCCAGTGGAGATAGAATAGCGATTGGTCGGTAGTTGGATATGTCATAGGAAGTGCCACCTTTGTGAAGAGGTATGATATAGGCAGTTTTCCAAATCAGGGGCACTGTAGCTTCAGTAATTGATCTATTGATTAGTATAGAAACTGGTACAGCTATTTCTGCTGCTGCCAGTTTTAGAAATTCATTAGGGAGGGAATCTATCAATAGTGTTGTGGGTTTCAGCTGGGATAGTAGTTTACTTATGTAGAAGGTTGGGGTGGGTTATAGTTTAAAAGTGGGCATGTAGTTAGTGGAGGTGGGGACACCTGTTGTAGTGACAGTGAGATATTGTTGGTCTAAAGCTTGTATGGTTTCAGTAAAGAATGTATTGAATGATTCGGCTATGTTGTCTTTTGTTAAACCTGATGGGGGTGGGGTAATGGTTTTACCAGAGTGTAGTAACTTGTTTAAACTTGCCCAGAATTTCTTAGGGTTATTCATGTGTTGGGTACTGCATCACATCAAATCTCTCTTTCTTTCCCATGTCCATATTTCCTTTTTATACTTTTCAAATATCTCTTGGTTTTGTTGTTTATATTTTCACACTTCCTCAGATGCTTCTTTTTCCAAGCAGATCAACATTTCTTGATCTATATACTGTTTCTCACAAATCTGTTGTATTAATGAACACAAATTTTCATTTGAAGCTTCTGGCAGTTTTTCTTGTGGTAGTATTTTTCTTTCCACTAATTTCTCTCTTAATCATTTTGTTTATCTAGTGTCTCGAAATTCTGGGCTTTTTGCATAATAGTGACAATACATACTTTCTTTCTTATCCTCAACAGTCCACTTTATCATCTTTATGGGTCTTCTTTGGCCGATCAGTTTTTGTGATTTTTGTGGACTGCTACTTCCTTCTACAACTGGGGGGGGGGGGGCATCCTCCCCCTGGGCCTGGCCTATCCCTATTGTAGGATTATTTCCATATTTTGAGGATTCTGCACTCATTTTTTCCAGTCCTGGCACCAGTGCTCCTACCACGATTGGGCACTTTTTTATCCTGGGTCTTGTGCACCCAGCTATCTTTTTTTAGTTTTTGACCTACTTCTGTCCATGATATATGCTATATAAATACAGTCTATATATCAGTGTCACCTTGGTGAGATTTTGTGAAAACAGGGTCTACTTCATGAAGGTATTCACCAAGACTTGAGGATGAATTCACTTTCATCACTACTACTCTCCTTTGCTTGCTGACTTGTCATCGCTCCATTCGGAACCCATTTACGGTGTTAGAGCTGACATGTAACTTAAAGATTTGTGCAGAAACAGAATATAAGTTTGTAAGTACAGTCAAGGTAGTTACAGTTAGTGAAGATCATACAGGTAGTATATCGGAAGAAATATTTTAAGATGGAATGACAGGTAATTACCTGGAAAGTATGACTGAGAGCTTACACATAACTGAAACTAGACCAATGAGGCCAGACAGTGATCTGCACAGGAGAGGAAGACAGTTTATTATCAACACTATTTCATAGTGGCATAACCAGCAATTTTTTAGGTTGTCTTTGGTAGCTGATTTAAATTCTCTGGGTTGTTTAAGTGATTTAATTTGCAATGGGAGTTTGCTTCAAGAAATGGTAAGGAAGTAGCTGTACAGGTTTTGACCAATTTTGATCTTGGATTTAAGGGTTTGTAGTAGGTCTTGGTCTAAGCTTCGGAGAGTCCTATAAGGAGTGTAGAAGGAGATAAGAGGAGACAAGCTGGGACAGAAAGATGGTTGTTGGTACAAGACAGAGTGGATAATTTGAAGCTGTGAGAGGAGAAGCTGGTGGGGTAATAGAGAAGACAAGCTGAAGCTGTGAGAGGAGAAGCTGGTGGGGTAATTCTAGCCAGTTTAAGTGTTTCAAAAACAGACAGTGATGAGATCTATAACTCTGATTCACGGCAAATCTGGCAACTTTCTGATAGGCAGTTTCTAGCTTAGTTTGGAGAGAGGTTTGGAGGTTGGTGAGGATCAGAGAGCTGTACAGCAGACTTGGTAGGAGAGAGGCATGAAACAGGGAGATTTCAGCTTTGTTGGATAGGAACTTTTTATTTCTGTATAACAGGCCGAATATTTGATGAATTTTCTTAATACAATTATTAACACACAAATCAAATTTCAGTTTGTCATCTATCATGACTTCTAGACGTTTTGTGTTGAGTTCAACTACGATTCATGTTTTATTTACAGAATGGATAGCAAAAGTGGATTTAAGGTAGTTTAGGTTTTTGGGAAGGAAAAAGTAAGAGTTTTTTTTTTTAGGATTCAGAATTAGCTGCTTTTTAGATACCCATGTTTAAACAGAGTTGAAGGATTTCTGAGTAATAGGTTTTAAGTCAGTGAGGGTGTCTGCAATGGTGATGACTGTAGGGTCATCTCCATATTGGATGAGGGATGACTGAAGGCAGGAGGTACAGAGCAGATTAGCAAAGATACTGAAGAGGAGTGGACCAAGAGCAGATCCTTGGGAAGACCCATTTTGATAGGGAGAGAAGGGGAGAGAGCAGAGAGACATTCTACTTACTGTAGTCTATATGTGAGGTACCAAGCAAACCAGGTAATGGTAGAGGTGGAGAAGTTAAGGTTAGAGAGTTTGTCCAAAAGAAAGGAGTGACAGACTGTATCACATGCTTTAGAGAGATCTAGGAATAAGCAGGACATTAGTTTATTGTTATCTGTGGCCAGTGAAATAGTGTTGATAAAGGATAGGAGGGCAGTAATGGTGCTATGTTTTGGATGAAAGCCAGGTTGTGTGGGGGTAAGCAGACTGTTTTAAAGTAAGTGTTCCATGACTTGCTTGTGCACGTATTTTTCTAACATTTTTGAGATAGGTGACAGGATGGCTATGGGTCTGAAATTGGAGATTTCTATGGAGTTTCTTCCTTTGTGTATAGGTATAGTATAGAATTCTTTCCAGATACAGGGAACTTTTGATTCAGAGATAGAACATTTTATCAGTATATATACTGGGAGAGCTAGAGAGTCTGCTGCTATCTGAAGGAAGTAGGGAGGTATGTTATCAGCAGATGTAAAACAGGGTTTTAGTTTGCAAAGCAGAGATTTAATGTAGCTGGTAGGTATTGGTTTAAGGGAAAATATGTTAGTAGAATTCTGACTAGAGGAAGGGTCAGGTGGATTTGTACAGGAGACAGGACTTATCATTTTACTAATACATTCTATGAAGTACGAATTGAAGATAGAAGCTGTTTCTTGGGGTGTATTTGTTGGGCAGGGATTAGGAGATGAGGGGTTACCAGGATGAAGTATTTGATTTATTGAGTGCCAGAAGTTCTTGAGATTTGATATTTGTGAAGTAGGTGGGTTATTATAGAATTTTTTTTGTCTTTGTTGAAATGTTTTTAAGAAAGATTTCTGAGTTTTTTATATTTTTGTAAGTGAATGAGTTGCTCGTTTTTTACCCAAGTTTTCCACATTTTATCTCTTGTTTTCATCAAGGTATGGGAAGCTTTAGTTAACTGGGGGGATATGTTAGATTTGACACATACTGTGCACAGGGGTGCCAATGAGTTAGGAATATTTAGGAAGGTTGAGTTGAATGAGTGTATTGCTTTGTTTAGAGGGAGATGGGTCAGAGAAGACCAATTTATTTTGGAGAGGAGGGTATTAAAGGTTTCTGGGTAGAAATTTGATAGCTTGCGACATTTGCTATACCTATGTGGTATGGGGAAATGTGGAGAGAATCTTAGAACTTTTACTGGGGAGTGGTCACTTGGGGAGTCAGGCAAAGTTTCAGGGTTATATTTGTGTGGGTTGAAGACTAAAATCCAGCCAATAAGTGAGCCAGAGTTGCAAGATTTATTAGCACGGGTGGGTGTAGAGATATGTTGAGTAAAGCCATGCAAGTTGATACATAAGGTGGAGTTACTTGAGCCGAGGGATAGCCAATTTATATTGACATCCGCTAGGAAAAATAATTTCATTATGTATATGTTGAGTAAGCCAGGACAGAATATGTTCAAGTAGGGAAATGTTATCACCAGGGGTATATGGATGGCTGCCACAGTAATAGTAATATGGCTATTAAGTTTAATGTTGGCTATCAGGAGTTCAGCAGGTAGAAAGAATGGGGTTGCTTTATCTACAGATGTGAGTGTAAGATGGTTTGAGTATGCAATGGCTACTTCACCACCTTTTTTATTTTGATGGTCAAGCTGAAGTATATTATATCCTGTAGAGAGAAAGTCTTTACTAGAGTTAAGAGGTTTTAGCCATGTTTTAGTGAGGGTAATAATATCTGGGAAGTGAGCTGACATCTAGGCATGAAATTCAGTAACTTTATTTAGTACACTTCTAATATTCATAGAGTAAAAAGATGTATGTTTTGTGGGAGAGTAAGGTATCTAGTGACTGGGTCAGTTGAACTGTTGACAGGGGGAGGAAGTTTGGCCCTGGATTGGGTGAATATCGCCTGACAGTAGCAGAGTTTTAGGGAGAATTTTTACATTATAGAGAGAAGGGTAGTAGATGAAGTATTTTATTTTACTTTTTGGAGAATTTGTTGGGGAAGGAAGTATTTTGATTTTGGGAAGGACAGTATTTGTAGGAAAGATGGAAGGAGAGTGAAAATGTTGTGTAAAGACATTTGGGTGAGCAGATGTTGGAGATGGATTTTCAGGTGTTGGTTGGATAGTACAAGAGGTGAGAAGGTAAAGTAGAAGTAAAGGAGGCATGTAGAGGAATTCTGGAATCATACTGGTTGGCTCAGTGAGGGAGGGCAGCAGTAGTAAGCAAGAGATAAGGAAGTAAATTGCTATAAAGATATTATTAAGAGTTTCAGAGTAAATAGGGAGAAGGAGGGATGACTCATGTAGAGGGAGATGGAAAAGGTGAAATAGTCAGTACAGAGCTGGTGATTATCTAGTTGTGGGGTATAACTTGTTGGGTTGGACCAGAGGACAGGAAGGGGAGGGATAAGAAAGGAGGGGAAAAGAAGAGTTTAGGTATAAATTAAATGATATAGGGAGTGTGTAGGAATGGGGGTAGGGTACAGGAGCAGAGTGAGCCTGAGCGTAGCAAGAGCGAATGAACCAGGCAGGCACCATCCCTTATATGCTGACACAGAAGAAAAAAACAATCAGAAATGTGAGAAAAAAATTTGGGGAGAAAGCTAGCCAAGAGAAGACAAGAACAAAGTTGAAGGGTCTAGTAGCTGTCCTAGGTGTAGTTATTGTAACCATGAGTAGCCAAGTAGAGAGGTGGGAGAGAAGAAAAGAGTGTTCTGTAAGTGTATGAAAGGACAGAAAAGAGTATTAAGTAAGTGTACAAGGACAGGGAAGATGGCAAGAGGATGAGAAAGTTTGCTACTGAGTGAGAGAGAGGAAAACACCAGGGGAGTACCAGGGGTGGGTGACAGAGGGGGAAACTGGCAAGATATAAGGGTACATACAGCTGGAGAGATAGAAGATAGAAAGGTAGGCTACACAGAGATAGGAACAAGAGAACAAGAATAAGAGCAGTTTTGAGTGATGCATGAAGGGGCCACTAGACTGGGTACAACTTGGTAGTTGTTAGGTCAAAAATAAAGTAAGATTACAAAGCACATACATTAATTATTTAAAGGGAAAAATTAGATCCAGTAGGATGGTAGGGCATCCAGTAGGAAAAATACAATTATTGCACAAAAATCTTTCTCTTGAATGAAGCTTATCTGGGAGCATCAGCCAGTGCTGGGATGAAGGGGTCTGACAGAGTGTAGAACATTAATTATTCAAAGGGAAAAACTGGATCCTGTAGGAGGTTTGTGAGTCCAGTAGGAAAAATACAATTATTATGGTGGTTACTTTGGCACCAAGAAGAACCTTAATTATTCAAAGGGAAAAACTGGATCATGTAGAAGGTTTGGGCATCCAGTAGGAAAAATACAACTATTGCACAGACATCTTTCTCTTGAGTGAAGCTTATCTTGGAGCCTCAGCACTGGGATGAAAAGGTCTGACAGGGTGTATAAAATTAATTATTCAAAGGGAAAAACTGGATCCTGTAGAAGGTTTGGGAATCCAGTAGAAAAATACAATTATTGCACAGAGATCTTTCTCTTCAGTGAAGCTTATCTGGGAGCCTTGGACAGCGCTGGGAAGAAGAGGTCTGAGAGGGGGTATAACCTTAATTATTCAAAGGGAAAAACTGGATCCTGTAGGAGGCTTGGGCATCCTGTAAGAAAAATACAATTACTACGTAGAGATCTTTCTCTTGAGTGAAGCTTATCTGGAAGAATCAGACAATGCTGGGATGAAGAGGTCTGACAGAGTGTAGAACATTAATTATTCAAAGGGAAAACTGGATCCTGTAGGAGGTTTGTGAGTCCAGTAGGAAAAATGCAATTATTACTCTGGCACCAAGAAGAATCTTGAGTAAGTTCCAGAACCTCTCTGGTCTGGGGGGTCCTCTTGTATGACTCTTTTGTCTAGTAGCTTTTTTCTCTCTAGAGATACTGCTTCCCTCTGAATGGGTGGAACATCGGGGATTTTCTTGCAAACTGTTGGATGGGGTTAGGGAAATGGTATGATATAACCTCTGGATATAATTCTCTGCACCCAATGAGTCTTTTGTGACAGTTACCCAGGATCTCTTGTGCAGGGACAGACAATCCCCAACTGCCTCCAGAGGGGGACAGTCAGGCCTCATTTCAGGAGTGTTGATAAGACCTATCTGAGAAAGAACCTCCAGATCCCTGATTTTGTAGACCGCCTCTGCTGTGAGGGTGGCATCTTCTGTTCAAGTTCCCCTCCTGCCTCTGGAGGAACTATCTCCATGTGACTCCTGGAAAAGACTCTGGCACTTTTAAACCATATCGTTCTACCACCTCATTTATTCCTACAGAAGGGCCTATGAGGGGTAGGAAAAATGTACACCCATGGCAGACAGGTTCTTTCATTCCTGTTCGAACCTGGAGAGTGTGTTCTTAAACTTCGTGTGAAAAAGAGACGATCCATCAAAGGGTGCATTAATGAATGAAGACTTAAATGGTTCCACAAGGTCACAAAGGTTCATCCAGGCATGCTTTCTAATGGCTGTGCTTGAACCTGTCATCCATGAGGTACCTTCCACAGCATGAGAGATTGACCTCATGGAAGAATTAGAGATAGACTGTAGGGTGGCCAGCTGTGAGGAAATTCTATTACCATCCACACAGGACATGGACCCTGAAGGAGATTTGGTACGGTCTTTGATCAAATAACTTTGTAGTCTTGCAACATGTGCTAAATAATTCAGTGACTAAGTGTGAAGGTCACTGAAGCATAGACACCTGTTAGGGGGATGGACAGAGGATCTCTAGTTCCTTTCTTGTAGCTGCAGCAACAACCATGGCATCAACAGGGACTCCTTTACTCCAGTGCTCAAGGTCTTTAGGAGAGCAAAAATGTTATCCAGTCTCTCAGGTATTGGCTCAACTGTGTCCAGATCCTTTCATGCCCACTGAGAGACCAGGTCTACAAGCTCATTGGCTGGGGGAAGGTTTACCATGAAGTAGATGGGCCAGAACCAAAATCATACAGAAACATCAATTCCTCTTGGGAGGGGATATCGGAAGACCAACCAACTCTTTGTTTCAAGAGCTGCAGGATGTCTCCAAAGGAGACATCAGGTGGTGAGCTGGGAGACCCCTCCCCCTTAAAAATCAGTGCCCTCAGAGAGAGATTCCTGTGGGGAATCTAAGTGCCCCCTTTTGCACACTCTTTTATGAGGGACTTCTTAAGTGTGGAAATTTGGGGAAGTATCGGAAGAGACAACAATGCCCTGATGGACTGGCTGAAGGCTTGCTTGGGCTGTGTGTCCCACTGGAAGAGATGATCAAGGCTAAAGACACAGAACAGAATGAAGTAAAGTTATCTGATTTAATGGGGTCAGGGATGTCTGCTCTCTAGGCATAGAGAAGACCCTCTCCACCACCTCAAAAACAGAATGCCTAGGTGATACAGAGGTCAATGAACTCTCTCAGATAATTGTCCCCTGCATCCCCATCAGCATTCCACCCAAGGAAGGAATTAGACCTGAACTATCTACCACCAAAGCTCCAAGGAGATACAGCTCTGAAAGCTTAAGCTCCAAGGAGAGACAACTCTGAAAGCTTTGGAGCCAACTCCAAGACCCAAGACCCAGCACCAATGCTTTAGCTCCGAGAGTCTTCTGGCTCAAGAGATGCTTGGTGCTGGTTGACTCAGAGGAACCATCAAAGTCAAACAAACAATAGTGTTTGGATCTGAAGAAGACACCCCAAGCATCTCTGACCCAATAGCTCCAAAACAGAAGGATGGATCAGAAAAGGAGAAATCAAAAGGGAGTGGTCCGTGGTGTCTCTCTGACCCAGAGGGGGTGCAAACCGAAAGGACCCCCATCTGTACCTGTGCTCGGAGGAATTTCCTTATCATCTTGTTCATCGGTTCGTAGAAGGTTACTAGGCTAACGGCTCTAGAGTCTTATAAGCCTAGCCATATTTATCCTAAGTTGCCCCAATTGTCAGTGATTAAGTGAGTGATGTTTGCAGAGGTAAGGGTCGATGGTAGTTAATACTGACTTCCTCTGTCCAGCATGGACATGGGCACCACCCCAGGAGTGAATTTGCAGTCACCCATCCATTGATCTAGGTTGCATGTGAGGAGAGTCAGGGAGAGGCTAGGTTTCAGCATGACCTGTTCATGTCAGAGGCTAGGTTAAGATCCCTGTAGCGAATGACCCTCGTGCAGTTTGATTAATGAATGCGTAACATTTACATCAGAGTCAGGTCAGACTGCCATATAAACCAGGTACACGTCACCCCTTAGCAACCTGTAGAAGACAGAATACAGTGTAACAGGGCTTTCAGTCTTTCTGCACAAGACTTGTTTTGTGTACCATGTAATTTCTTGGTGAGAAACCGCTGTGGTCACTCCAACTGTTGCAGGTGTCTGGTGAGGTACATGCAAAAGGGAGCATTGTACTCAATTATTGGTCTGATGAGGAATGAGTATAATGGAATCTGAGGTACATGCAAAAGGGAACATTGTACACAATTATTTGTCTGATGAGGACTGAGTATAATGGAATTATAACTTCCTTAGATCTAGATTCAATGCCTTTACTTATAAAATATGCCACATAGAAGGATTTCCTTACTACTGTGGATACGTGATGGTCAAAATTCAGATTGCTATCAACCTGAGTACCCAGATCATGTACCACTGGGTCTGCTCTTAGGGGGTACTGTTTACAATGTAATTAGCAGGGATGTCAGCTTTCCTACAGAGAAGAATTATGCATTTTTTTTGCATTTAGCTTTAATCAGTGGCTTGGCACCAATTATTTGTCTGTGATAACCCTGTCTGCAGTATATTAACATAGTTGGGGGACTCAATGATTTCTCCCAGTTTGCAATCGTCAACAATCTTTATCAGCCATAAGCCGCCCAAGTCTGCCTAGAAGTCTAAGAAATAAATTCTGAACAGTAAGTCCATGTTTACTTTGAAAAGACATCTGGAGGACTAAAGAGAGGAGGTAGTGGAAGGGGCTCTAGAATGCCTTCTAGGTGACTCCTCAAGAAATGGAGAGGGGATCCTGGCTGGAATAGGCTCTGATGGCAATGGAGGAGTATGGATCTGAGGAGATATTGCAGCACAAGAAGTCAGATCCAGTAACAACGGATCCAACATTTTTTAAGACCTTGGCAGGTGGCTCCATGGAAAGAGCCAAGGCTGAAGTTGAAGGATGGCCAGTAGATGTTTTTTGAGTCTCCCTGTCTGTCCTTGGATTGAGGACTGCCCTCAGGTTTATCAAACTTTTTAGAGGTTTGACCCCAGGCTACCAAGAAAAAAGATTTAGAGGGTAAATATATTTTTGCAATCAATCAGGGCCTGAGAATTGAAACTGGCACAGATATCGCAATCAATATCCAAGCGAGATGGGCCCAAACAATAAACACATTCCCTGTGGGGACCAAAATTTGGGATCTTATGCTGACAGGAAAAACACTTCTTAAAACCTGAAGGCTTTTCCAACATACTGCTAAGCATAAAACCAAACTACGAAAAACAGCAGAAACCAAGTACCACAAAAAACTGGTACCTAACCAACTAACAAAACAAAGGAGAGAGGGAAGGGAAATAAGAAAAAACTACTAACAATGGTAGAAAAGAGTCTTCAAGGACTACAAAGGAATAACAGCAAGGGTAGCTAGAAAATTACATAAAAAATGGTAAATGGGAGCAGTAATCAAAATATCATGGGAGGGAGGAAAGACACAGGTAAAATATGAAAATGATCAAGACTCATATAAATGTCAACAAGGAAAAAATTTGTAAACTACACCACAACATTTGAGAGCTCACAATCCATGTCTGTTATCTACTGGTGGTAAACAAGATCTGAGGTACATTAGGTTGGTGGGACATTATAGGTAAAAGGAGGAGCTCAAGAGTTCTAGGATCCTATGCTCTGGAAGAAGTGGCCGAGTCAGATCCAAGTTTCGGATCTGAACCCCATCAGCTGAGGAATGAATAAAAATGGCAACATCAGATCAATTATACACTTCAACGTTACATAAACTTGCTCAAGTCCTGCCTTTACTGAAATTTCACTCTTCCTCCTCCAGTACATTATTATACATATACTATTCCCATAAATTCTGCTTATTTCTATGTAGTTTGCTTCCTTGTCTTTTCTAAAGATCCCACCTTTAATTCTTTTATCTCCTTTACAACATTCAATACTTTAGTTATGTTTGATTTACTAACAAACTTTTACACTGATAAGGATTTTTTATAAAAATTCAACCACAACTGATAGCTGATCTTTCCTATACCTAAGTGCAGAGGAAGAAAACTCACAACAAACAAAACACTCACAGAGATTGTGACCTTCACCCAATCAAATCACACACTGGAGTGCCTGCCTTGAGAAGGAATCTTCTTCCAGCAGGCACACTTATGGAAACTTCATTCCATCCTAATGGGGAGTGGACACCTAAAAGAATACAAAAATACAGAAATATGCATACATTACTTTTAAAGATCTGTACAAGAAATCAGTTGCTGTTGTTTGTCTTTCGGCTTTTCTCGGTAAGGGGTCGCCACAGCGGAACTCCAGTCTGCTAATGATTGGCAGTAGATTTTTACGAAATGCCGAGGTGCCAGCTCGACGCCCATCCTTCAACGAAGGCACGCCCATTTACGCATGTATGTCTTTCGAACACTACCCAGCCGCGGGGAGGACATGCAGACTCCACACAGAAGGCACTCCCAAGCCCAGCCGAGAATCGAACGGGAGAACCTCTTGCTGTGAGGTAACAACGCTACCGCCGTACCACCGAAATCAGTACAGGATGCAAATCAATGCTAAGTAACAAAAGCAAAATACACATTTTTAATATCTTTTTTTAAATAAAAGAACAGTGGCAGCTATTAAAACAAAACCAAAAAAAAGTGTTTTTATGCAGCTGCAATGACAACACACTTTTTTGGTTTTGGTACTGTGAGTGTATTTATTTGCCTGCTTTTTCTGTTAGATATTAAAACAAGCCTCTCTGTGAAAGTTTCAGACAACATGAATGACTAACAGTTCAAAGTTTCAAGAAGTCACTGTAACCTCAAAATAGGCATATATATGCAATAGAACAAAGTAAAAGGCAAACACTGTTACAAAGGGGCCTAAGCCTAATAACATTAAAAATATTTTGACAGGAAATTGCTTCTAATCAGGAAGAAAACTGCTTAAACAGTAAATAAGTTAATTGTAAAGGACTTGTGATTTACTCAAAAACTATGATTTAAACTTTGAATTTTAAAACAGCAGCCAAGGACCATTCATGAGTTCATCCAAGCACTGGCATGTCAGTGAAGATCTGGGACAGACAGCTCCATGGTACATTAAGGAACAGATAGAAGGCCTTAAAAGCCTAGGAAAATTATTTTTGACAAGCAGATCTAATGGGTCTTGGATCCAACCTTGGGTCTGGATCAGCTGCTTTTACTAGACTGAATGATTCAGCTCTCAAGCTCTTCCCTTTACCCATAATGCCCCACCATCCTAGCATACCTCAGATCAAGTTTGCTGTCCCAACACAAATATATACACAACACCATATCATTATGAAAAGGCAAGCTAAAAGCATACAGAGAAGCATACAGAAAAGCTGGAGCTCAAACAGGGAGCAGGTGGATTCCCAATAGGACATCCCTTAGGATTCTCTAGGAAGAGAAGGAAGAGGGTTGGAGGGTGGGAAGTTGAGGAAGAATGAAAATGGACAACACAGATGCATTGTTACGGTGAGTACATAACTTTTGTATCTGATGTCACTTTTCATTCATTCCTCAACTGATGAGACAGAGTCCCCAGCTAGATGAACCATGGGTGGTCTTCATGGAAGGATATGCCGGAGTACAGCAGAAATGAATACTGCCCTATTTCTGGACAGTATGTCTAACTTGTAATGAGCAATAATGGTATGAGCACTGGACCAAGTGGCAGTTGCACAAATATCATCTATGGACACACTTGACCAAAAAGTAGATGAAGTGGCTACAGACCTCGTGTAATGTGTTTTGGGGGGCTTAGGTAAAGACAGACGTCTTCCTTTATAAACAACGGATATACAGTCAGTCAACCATTTAGCCAGGGTCACTTTAGTCACTGCTTTTCTCAATTTTCTCTTGGAGAAGGCTATAAATAATTGGTCAGTTTTCCTAAAATCTTGGCTTCTGTGCAGAAAAAATATAAGCTGCTGATGTAGATCCAAAAGTTGCAGCACAAATTCATCTTTGTTTGAGAATTTTGGAAAGAACACAGGTAAGTTAATGACCTGATTTATGTTGGACTCAGAAGTCATCTTATGTAAAAAAAGATGGATTCATGCATAATGAAACCATATCCTTGTGGAAGGTCAAGTAAGGAGATTTTGCAGACAGGGCTTGGAGTTCAGATACTCGTCTAGCAGAAGTAACAGCGACCAGAAAATTTGTCTTCCAGGACAAGAACTTAAGGTCAATCTTAGTCAAAGTTTCAAATGGAGGTTGACTAAGAGCTTGTAATGGAACAGTCAAATCCCAAAGGGGGTAGGGTCTTTAACTGGGGGCCTGAGTGAAAAGGTATCCTTAGGGCCTTGCATAGCTTCAAAGAAGAGAAGAATGATTCTCAGCTGAGTGAAAATTAGAAATGTCTGCTAATTGAACTTTTAAAAACCAATAACTTGCCCCACTCTGAAAAACAGAAGCCAGAAAATCGAGAACTGCTGAGAATGGGGTGGAGATCTCTCTGAAGTGCCCAAACTGAAAATCTTTTCCATTTACTTTTGTAAATTTTCCTAGAAGAAAACTTCTGAGGGGGTAAAAGAATATGTTGGACTGGGGAGGAAAGCCTGGACTGTCTAGCAATCATTGTAACTGGAGAAAGCATATGGTCAACTTGAGACCATTGATGTCCGGGTTTTTCACCCCTGCTGGGTGAGATAGAAGGTTTGGACTTAGGTCCAGTATCCAAGGTAGATACAGAAAATGAGGCTACAGGAAAGGGAACTAAACTTGACAAGGCCATAAATGCGCAATAAGCATAACTGTACTCTTCAACCAGGATGCTTTCTTTAGAAATTTGTGGATTAGTGGTAATGGAGGGTAAGCATAAAGGAGACTAAGGGGCCAATCATGAACTACAGCATCTCTCCGTGACTTCACCTGTGGAGGGACGAGGGCAAAGAACCTGCTGCACTTGTTGAAAGGAGAAGCAAAAAGATCTCAGCATGGCTAGTCCCATCAACGGAAGATCCTTTCCACCACTGTTTGATTGAAAGATCACTTATGAGGCATCAAAATGGACATGCTTAGTTTGTCTGCAAGCATACTGGTTTTCCCCTGTATATGCATTGCCATAAGAAAATCAATGGAAGAGATCTACCACTGCCACACTTTCATTGCCTCTTGACACAGTGGGCAAGATCTGGTTCCCTCCTCTTTGTTGATGGACCAGACTACTGACATGCTGTCTGCATCGCAATCATCCCTGAGGGAGAACATCTTGAAAAGCTTGCAATGATAGTAGGACTGCTCTCATTTTCAGGACATTGATGTGCAAATTAGCCTCTTCTGGAGACCACGTACCTTGGACTGTACTTCTCACGAAATGCCCCCCTCAATTTGGGAGGCATCCATGGTGATTGTAAACAAACAGCAGAACGTAGCATAGAACAAAAATAACAACCAACCAAACAAACTGTCCTACTTAAGTAGGCATGGAAAGAGTCTTGGTCATGGGGTTTAATTTAATGCTTTTGTTCTTCTTAATTTGACAAGAACTTCTTGGTGATTGTGGCTACTGACTGTGGAGCAAACAAAAGAATGGCCTTCACAAAATATTTCTGAATGAATCCACCAAAGAAGATATTTCTTACAAACTCTGGAGATCTTGACTGAAGTGCTCAAGGAATGCTGAAGAATAGACCACTGCAATGAAAGAGTACACTGCAGGACTCGCATATGAAATCTGGCTAATGGGACTAGAGTTATTGTTGTTGCTATCAATGCTAAGCCTTGTAACACTAGCCTTGCTGGAGGATGTGTGTGTGAAATCACTTCCATGACCTGTAGTCGGAGGGTACGAACTCTTGCTGAAAGGCAGCGAAGCTATCTGGCTGATTGCATAGTTGACCCTTTTGCCCAGGTGATGACATAAATAGAGCTTTTGTAAGTAGATGCCTGGATGGGGTGGTCAGGAGCCATTTGTCTAGGTATGGAAACACACAGAATCCTAGCAGTTTCAGCTGAGTTCCTACCACTGCTATGCATTTGGTGAACACTCTGGGGGCTGTGGCAAGGCCAAAGAGCAGTGCTCTGAAGTGGTAACAACTGGCTCCCAGCCAGAAGCGCATGTGTCTTCTGGAGCACTTGTTCATTTTGTTATGATAGTATGCATCCTGAAGATCTATTGAGCACATCTAATCATCCTTTCACAGCAGAGGCAAAATGGACTGAACCATGAGCATCAGCAACTTTGAATATTTTACATATTGGTTTCGTTTGCTGAGCTCCAGGATTGGTCTCATTTCCCCTGACATTTTTGGCATTAAAAAGAATCTTTAGTAAGTTCTGGATTCTTGATGGTCTGGGGGGACTTTTTTTATGACTCGTTTTCCTAGCAGCTTTACTATTTCCAAGGTTGCTGCTTCCCTCTGATTGGGTGGTACATCAGGGATCTTATTTTTCTGTTGGTGGAATTTGTGAAAATTATATGAAATAACCTGTGGATATGATCTCCTGCACCCAAGTGTCTTTTGTGATGGATGCCCAGGTTTCTGTGTCCAGAGATAAGTGTCTCCTGACTTCCTCCAGAGTACAACAGTCCTGCAATCCTTCAGGAGAGCTGGTAAGGCTTATCAGAGAAGGTATCTCTGAAGCCCTGGTTCTCACCCTGCCATGAGGGTAGCATCTTCCATTAGAGTTCCTCTCTCTGCCCTGGGAAAAACAACCTGCTAGTAAGTCCTGGAAAATCCCCTGGGACTTGCAAAACCACATCTTTTTACCACCTTGCTGATTTCGGGAAAAGGACCTCTGAAGGGGAGAAAAACAGATCCCAATAGCAGACAGGGTCTTTCTGTCTTGCTCACTTCTGGAGAATGCTTCCTTATCTTTGGGTCCAAAGAATGATGATCCATCAAAAGGACTACTTATGAATGAAGACTTGAAGGGCTCCACAAAAATTACACACATGTGCTTCCTGGCTGCAATGCCCAAATCCACATCCATAGAAGTACCCTCGGCTGCACGAGAGATCAGCCTCATGGACACATTGGAAATAGACTGAAGGGTGGCCAGTTGTTAAGAAACTGTTTTCTGATCCTCCACAAACATGGACTCTGAAAGAGATTTGGATAGCTCCTTGGTCAAATCCCTTTGCAACCTGGTGAAGTGTGACAAATAATTCAGCGACCAAAAGCAAAGATTGCCAAGGCATAAATGCGCTTGCCAAATCTGTCCAAGGCCCTGTACTCCCTATTAGTGGGATGGACAGATGAGGTCTGTTCTGCAAGCTCCCTCTTAGTGGCTCCTACCACCAATATGGCATCTACTGGGACTTCCTTGCTCCAGTGGACCCTATCTTTGGGTGGAGCTACAAAGTTATCTGGTCTTTTAGGTATGGGTTCCACAGCATCTGTCTACTTCCAAGCTTAGTGTGAGATAAGGTTGATCAAATCATCAGCCAGAGGGACCACCTAAGATGTAGCTGAGCCAGTCCTGAAAGCCTCCAGAAACACTGACTACTCCTGGGAAGAGATTACAGAAGACCATCAGCCTCTCTGCTTAATAAGTCTCATGATCTCTCCAAAGAAAACATCATCAGGTGGATATCTGGGGAACCCCTCCCCTTCATCAAAGACCATGTCTTCAGTAGCAGATTCCTAAGGGAATCTAGGTGTCTCCTTTTGCATATCTTCTTCCTATGGCCTAATCAGTGGGATTATCTGGTGAAGTATCGGAAGTGGGTGGGGAGTCCTGAATGCGGGCTGTATGAAGGCTAGTAGGGTATAGCTGTTCTGGTGGAATAGTCATGAGAGGCTCAGAGTTTAACTTCAATGGAAAAATAAGGTCTGGATCCAAAGAGGGTAAGGATGTCCCCTCTCAAGGTACAGAGAAAGCCCTGTCCTCTATCTCAAAGGCAAAAGATTCATGAGAAACTACAGCTAGTCATACTGGTGCTAAAGCTACCTGCACTGAACTCTGATCCCCTGCCTCGAAGAGGGAGCTATAGACAAGCTGTTTAATGCCAAGGCACCGAGATGCAAGGATAGCTCTTACAGCTTTAGAATTGACCCCCTCGGAGCCAAAGCTTTGGCTCCAAGAGTCATATGGCTCTGAAGAGATTGGAGCTAGGGGACTCAGGAGCATGGTTGGAGTGGAAGAACGGCCTGTCTTCAGATATGACAAGGACATTCTCAAAGATCCTGGATCTGAGGGCTTCAAAACAACTGGCTGGATTGGAGAAAGAGATATAATATGAGGCTGAGAAGAGTGTAGGCTCATGGGTCTAATGGGAGATGGATCTGAAATTACCCCCATCTGGATCTGAGCCCTGAGAAACTTCCTCATCATCTTGTCCACCTCTGCCACAGATAAACTCCTGCAAAACCTAATGGATGAACTAATGGAGGTGGTCTGGAGGGTTTCCTTGTTTTCTCTTGCAAAAATGGCAAATGTAGTTGAGGAGGTATCGGCTCCAGAGAGAAACATGAAGACGGGATCCGAGGAGATTTGGAGCTAGGAGATGTAGGATCCCAGGTTGACATAGGATCCTGTTTCTTAGAAACTTTAGTCAGAGGTTTGGGAATATGAGCCAAATGAGGACAATGGTCAGGGGACCATTTCCTGGACCTCTTTTCTTCTAGAGTCAAGTCATGTCTCCCTTTATCAGCGTTTGGAGGGGGGTTGATCTCCAGCCAATAAAGAAGCAGAAGAAGAAGATAGTAAGCCTTTTAACACTAATTTGTTTCTCCTGTCACTAAGCACACAGGAGTTGAATCACGAACAAATGGAGCAGTCAACTTCAAGATGGGCAGTGCCCAAACAATAAATGCACTCATTGTGGGCATCTGAATTAGAGATCTTATGCCTACAGGAAGTGCATTTCTTAAGCCCGTAAACCTATCAGCCATATCAAAAAATAGGTAGAATGAAATAGAGATCTTTGTTTTTTTAACAGTCAACAATAGAAAAAAAAAAACAACAATGGCATTTGAGAAGTACCCTACAGACAGATAGAAAGAAGAGATAGAATACCAATGATTGTATTTAGAACACCACCTTCATAAGGGTAGAGAGGACTAACTAGAAGACAAGTTTGAAAACTGAAAATTTGAAAAGATTTTAAGCTTATCAAAGGCAAAGGGAGGAAGAGGAAAAAATACATTATAAATAAACTCAAAAACAAAGAGAGAGAGAAAGATACCTATTTAATCCCCTAGATCAAGAGTAGAAAATCTGCATCCAAACAATGTGGTGGCAAACGAGATCTGATGCAATTCATCATGGTGGGGCATTATGTATAAAGGGAGCAGCTTGAGAGCTGGATCTGCAAGTCTAGTGAAAGTGGCCAAGACAGATCTGAGGTTGGATCTGAGACCCATCAGTTCAGGAATGAATGCAAATGACAACATCAGATTGTTAGTCTTTTTGCACTTTTTGTCACAACCAATGCTTCTGTTTCTGTCCTCCGAGCATTTCTTCTCAAGCAACAGTAATGCAACTAAAATATGTAACCTGTTTTACAAACTTCTGTCCATCAATAGTTATCCCTGAAGTGGAGTGCTGTTATATTTCAGAACTGTGAAATGACAATCCTCATAACTTTTGCTATACATTCTCTCTGCTTGTCCATTAGATAGTGGATGGGGTGGAATGGATGTTTTGTGTCTGAATTCCCATTTACTCATCTTCAGAGTTTCTGTCTTGAGTACTGTGGACTACTGTCTGATATAAGAACATAAAATATCTACTACATTTCTCCAGAATATAGACTTTAATGTAATTATCATACTTGCACTTGTGTGTATCAAGTCTGATTAACTTGGAATAACAACACACTCATATGAGACACCTAACTTCTCTGAACCAGAACAAATATGTACACACATTTCCATGGAAGATCTGGAACTAGGTATGCTACCATGACTTCCTTCAGGCTTTTGCTGCAGCATGCACTGCAGATGCACAGCACTGTTTTATTGGTCTATCAGAGTTGACTTCAGTATCCTTTTGAGTATATGTTTTCTTCAGGCCATGGATGCATTCACCAAAACAAAAAATAAGGCTGAATTTCTTACTGATGATTTTTGCTCAGAACAACCTTAACTTGCAAAATTTCAGTAACCTTATTTTTAACTCTATAATCCCCTGCTAAGTTCACTTGTAACCCAATCATATTCAAAAGCAGTTTATTCATAAAGGAACAAGGAAATTTTACCAGTGAGCTACTGTGCTGACCTTCTGGTTTTGGCATATACACAACTGCTCAAGACTTCCTCTGATAAAACTAAGCCAACATGAGAATGGAGAAAGGAGTTTCTGCCGATAGGGATGACTGCAATTAGGGATATAGACAGTAGGCAAGAAGGGGCTGGAAATTATTGGAGAAAATTGACAAAGGAACGAAGATATTGGGACCAAATAACTAAGGAGGAAAAGATGATAGAATGGTAAGATGCCAAGAATTTATTTGGACTGCAGGTTAGAGACTGCCTTTCCTATCAAGGATTGATATCAGAGTATAGGTGAAGAGAAAAAAATAGAGGTGTCCTAAACAAAAGACCAGCACTGCTAGAGTTTTTAGTAGAATCTAGAACAGAAGCTGCCATTAAAAAATGAATAATTAGCAAAGAATATAAAATACTGCATAATAACTGCAAGAATCAATGAGAGGAAGTTAGAAAGGATTGGGGAGAGAGACTGGATAAGTAATTAACAAAGAAACAATGGGAGGATGTATGTATGTCCCCCAAATATGCAATAAATCTAGATGATTTAGGATTTTTGCTGGGAAATCTTTACATAGATATTTTTATACCCCAAGCAGACTCCAGAGAATTTTTCCTCAGCTAGATAGCAAATGTTGGAGGTGAAACAGGGAAGAAAGATGTAATTGGGAGCATACTGTCTGGGAGTGCAGTGAGTTGGCAGACTTTAAGGATTCTCAGTGGGATGCACTACTGGAGATGCTGGGTGGGCAGAATGGCATGACAAAAGCTATCCCTGTGGTGTAGGATGAAGAGACTGAGAAACAGGATCCGAATTGAGAACAGGGATCGAATGCAAAAACGTAAGAGTTGAAACAGCTTTCGCGTGAGACAAAACCCTCCACATCACCTTGAAGGCAGAAGGACCAAGAGAAGCCAAGGTCAATCTAGCTAGAGCAGAAACTCTTGGATCAGACAATCCAGGCCCCCCCCCCGATCCTCTTCTCCAAGGGAGGAGTCGGAGCTGTGGTGTCCAGCTCTAAGGCTCTGAGGGAGAGCAACAGCTTCAGAAGCTTCTGCATCAAAGTTATTCCCTCAACTCTGATGCCAACACTTCAGCTCCGAGACAGGTCCTGCTCAAGGAGAGTTGGAGCCGAATGGGTCAGGGAAGTAGTCGGAGTCGAAGATGACTGCATCTTTGGGTCCATTGCTTTGACTCTTCGAGATCTCAGATCAGAGGGCTCCGAAACAGAAGGTCAGATCAAAAAAGGAGAATTGATGGCATGTGAAGGAGGCTTAAAGCTCACAGATCCAGTGGGAGATGGAGCCAGTAAGATCCTCATCTAGATCTGTGTTCTGGGAAATTTTCTCATCATCCTATCCACCTCTGCTTTGGAAAGACTTTAGGAGGACTTGATTGAAGAGGAAGTGGAAGGAGGTTGAGAAGACTTTCTTGGTGTCACCTGTAGGAAAAGAGACCTCAGTCTTGGGGATACTGGCTCCAGAGGAAAGCGAGGACTTCAGAGCCAAGGATACTTTGAGGTTGAAGGCGTTGGATGCATGGTTTCCAGATCTGAGTTTTTGGAAAGTTTAGCTGGAGGCTCCGATGTCAGAGCAGATTTGGGAGACCTTACAGGATAGCACTTGCTATGCTCCTGGGCTCTGTAGATTTAGATTTCTGTGAGGGGAATTGAGCCCCTAAAGTTGAAACAGCAGAAGAAGGTACAGAAGCAGGGATAAAGCTCTTAAGCACTAGCTTGTTGCATCGGTCACTGATAGCTCTGGCATTTAAACCAGTACAAATTGTACAAGAAGTATCTAAATGAGAAGGATATAAACAATAAACACACTCCCTGTGGGCATCAGAGTCTGGTATCTTGTGCCCACAAGAAGGGCACTTCTTAAATCAAGTAAGCTTTTCAGCCACTGCTATAAAGTATGCCAAATGGCAAATGCCATTCAAGAGAGAATTTAAAGAAAGATTTTTTTTTTTTTTTTTTTGTAAAGAAAGCTAAGGGGAAACCGAAAGGTATACCAACACAGGTAATGAGATTACCTTATGGAAAAGGTAAAGAAAATAGAAAATTACAAGCAATAATAAGAGGGAGATACCAAAAGATGGTTAAAAAAAAGAGTGTAAAAGGGATAATTCGCTTAGCGGGTAAACAGAGGATGCTATAGAAAGTAATAAGTAAGAAAAAGGAGTTAAACTTTAAAGTGTTTTACTCACTATCCCAGAACAGGGAATACATAGCAACATAGCAACAATATCACCAGGCTGTCAACAGATTAGTGAAGTTGCTCCAAAACCAAAGGAATATTAAATGAGATCAGGAAGTGGGAGGGAGGGATGTTGAGGAGGACAGAAGCAGGCAACAAGGACCTATCATTACGATAAGTACATAACTTTTGTATCCAATGTTCTCTTCCATCCATCCTCCTCAACTTATGAGACTGAGTCCACAGCTACCACAAACCTTGGGAAGTTTCCAGAGGAATTTTCAGGAGGACGACTGATGTTAAGGATGCCCTGGACCTAGAATGTGAGTCCAGTTTATAGTGAGATATGAATATATGGATATTAGACTAGCTGCTGCACAAATGTCATCAACTGGAACCTCTAAGAAAAAGGCATTTGAAGCAGCAAATAACCTAGTAAAATGAGCCTTAGGATTGTTAGGCAGAGATAGCCTTTTCTCCTTATAAACACAACAAATGTATTAGGATAACGATCATGAAAGAGTTACTTACACAATCCTTTACTGGAGAGCATGATACAAACAATTGATAAGACCTTCTATTGTTTTTAAATGTGGAACAAACAAAATCCAAGTTATCGATGCACATCCATAATATGTAGCATGTACTCTCCCTTATTAGAAAAATGAATAAAGAAAACAGGAAACTGATGGGTTTGTTTAGCAAGGATTCTGAGGCAACCTTGGGAAGAAAGGAAAGATTTGTCCTCAGAGTTACCTTGTCTGCGTGGAAAACCAAATAAGGGGGCTTAGAAGAAACACGTGAAGTTCTGAATCTGTTTATGAGCAAATAACCATCCTTAGAAACAAGGTTTTGCAACAAAGATATTTCAATTCATCAATGGTTATACATTCAAACGGAGGTCTTGTCAATGCCTAAAGAAGAATATTAAAGTCCCAAGAATGGACAGAGTACCTGAGAAGAGGCCAGAGAAGGAAGGTGTCCCTTAAGAATGCCTTAGACAACTTCAACAAGCAATTGGCAATTGATTTTCTCCTAAATGAAAGATGGAAATTGCCACTAACTGGACTTTAACTGCAGAGTATCTAGCTGTGTCATGAAAAAGGCCAGCTAGAAAATCCAAAATAGCAGGGAGAGGTGCTGAGAAGGGATCTATATCCCTACTGGAGGCCCAAATAAAAAAATCTCTTCCATTTGGTCCTGTATACTTTGCTGGTAGAGAGTCTCTGTGAGGAGGGTGAAATATGTACTACCTGAGATGAAAGCCTAGACTGTCTAACCATCATATGAAATGAAGAAACCATGTGGTTAACTTGAGGGCTTAGATGTCCATGTGAGGCACCCCAGATAGGTGAGAGAGATTAGATCTGGAGCTGGGCCCAGCACCCATGGAAGCAAAATCAGATAAGGCCAGAGGAAGGGAAACCACATCTGTTGAGGCCAAAAGGGGCAAATGATGATCACTGTTGCCTTGCTCCAAAGTGCCTTCTGTAGAAACTTCAGTATGAGAGGAGTGAGAGGATAAGCATAAGGGACACTGTGGGGGGGGGTGCAATTGTGGACAACAGCGTTCCTTTGGGACACTCCCTTTTAGTGGATCAGGGCAAAGTAACTGGTGCATTGAGTGTTAGAGTGGGAGGTAAAAAGGTTGCAGCAAGGTTGGCCCCAGCGATTGAAACTCTATTCTACCACTGATGGGTTGAGGGACCACTTGTGAGTTAGAATAGATTTGCTTAACTTGTCTGCCAATACACTTGACTTTCCCAGGATATGCATTGCTATCAGAAAGCAGTGAGGAGACAACACCTTCTGCCAAACCCTCATGGCCTCTCCACACAGGATAGAGAATGCTCTCCCTTGTTTGTTGATTTGCCAAACCATTGACATATTGTCTACGTGGATGGCAATCCTGAGGCAGGGAATCCGGAAAGGCCTGCAGTGCTAAGAGGACTGCCTTAAACTCCAGGACACTGACATGAAGATGGGCCTCTGTGGGAGACTGCATGCCCTATACCATCTTTCTCAAGAAATGCCCCCCACCCCATTTGGGAAGCATCCGTGGTCACTGTGGCCTGGGTATGGGACAACAAAATGTCAACCCTGAGAAACTATTGAAGAGTCCAGCCACCATTGAATATGGTTCCTGCAAATCTGGGTGAGGAACATGGGAAAGTTCTTCAGTTGCCATGTCATCAAGCTGCACGGGTTCAGTGTAATGTTCTCATGTAAAATCTGGTTACAGGGATTAAAGTGATGGAAGCTACTATCAAGCCAAGAAGGTACAGAACAGACATTGCTGGTGGTTTTTGATGGGAGAGGACAGCCATTGATTGATGCCGAAGGGAGTGAATCCTCGATTCCAGTAATCTGGCTATCTGTAGCTTGGTATCTAGATGGGTTCCAATTAACTCTATCCTTTGGACTGGCTACAGTTTTGACTTTGTGAGGATGACATTTATCTCCAACTGGGAACAAAGCTGGAGGAAGGAGATTCCTGGTGAGAGCTGTTATGACCCGCTTATCCAGGTATGGTAACACCCAGAACATCTGCCGTCTGATATGAGCTGCAACCACTGCCATGCATTTGGTGAAGAGTCAGGGGGCTATGGTGAGACCAAAAGGCAAGGCTCTGAAATGAAAATGACTGGCTCCCAACTGAAAGCTGAGAGACCTCCTAGAGCATCTGTCCATTTTTATATGACAGTAACAGTATGTGTCCTGGAGGTCTATTAAACAAATCCAATCTTCCTTCCTTCCTCAATAAAGGAAGAATGAACTGAATTACCAGAGTGTTAGAAATGCTACATCTAAAGAAATCCCAATCCCTCCACACCACCTGCTCCAGAGACCTCAATCTCATTACCACAATCAACAGAACAAGCTGGAGGGACAGGTTCATAACCAAGAGACTACCCATGCTATGGAACAGACTTTCCATACATGTCAAACAGAGCACCTCACTGGCCGTCTTCAAGAGGAATCTTGATGAGTGGATGGAAAATAGAAAATTCACCCTGGGGATCACTTCGGTAGCTCTACTCGACAGAGGCACTGAGAACTAAGGTCGGGTGGCACAACGCCATGGTAATCTTATGGGCTAGGCTTGTAAAGGCACCAGGGCCATTAGCCTAGTACACACCTATAAACCTAATACTGAACATCCAGAATTTCAGCTATTTTACATAGCAGTTCAAGTGAATGAGGTCCAGAATGAGCCTGAGCCTTCCTTTTTCCTTTGATACCAAAATGAGCCTTGAGTAAACTTTGGACACATGTTGGTCTGGTGGGATCTTCTGAATGACTCGTTTGTCTATCAGCTTTTTTTTCACTTCTTGTGCTGCTACTTTCCACTGTGTTGGTGAGACATTGGGAATGTTTCTTGATTAAGGAGGATGGCAAAGAAAGGGAATTGTATAATTTATGGCTATTATTCTGTGCACCCATACATCTTGGGTGATAGATGTCCAAGCACAGACAAGCTCCCCCAACTGCCTCCAGAGTGCGGAAATCAAGCAACTGTTTAGGAGTGCAGAAAAGGCTTTTCAGAAAAGGGACCCTGAAAGCCTTGACTCTGCAATCCATCTCTACTACAAAGGCAACAGCCAATATAAATATTCTCCCCTATGCCTCTGGGGTTCAATCACTAGAAGTGTCTGGGGCAAAGCCTTGAGACTTGCACAGCCACTATTTCTTATCTTCTGGTTTCTACAGATAGTTCGCTGAGGAGAAGAAAAGCGCATGTAAACGGCAGACAAGGTCTTGCCCTCTTGCTCGCTTTTAGACAGTTTAACTTTAACTCTGGGTCCAAATACAGTGGACTCACCATAGGGGGCATTAAGAAGGATGTACTGAAGTGTTAAGCAAAGTCTCATAGACGCATCCAGGCATGCAGGCGAGCAGCTATTCCAGTGCCTGCTGCTCTCAGTGTGCCAATGGCCGCTTTGGAAATAAGGCGCATGAACACTTTTGACAGGGACTGAAGGGTAGCCAACTGTGCATCAACTGATTTTCTATATTCCAAAGACAAGAACCCAGAGAGGGACTTGGATAGTTATTTAGTTAAAACCCTCTGAAAACATGTAAAAAATGCTAAATAATTCAGCACCCAGAGAGCAAAGGTCAGTGAAGCATGCACCAACTTGCCAAACCTGTTCAACACCCTAGAGTCCTTGTTAGGGGTGGTGGACAATAGAGCTCTCCCCGGTGAGCTCATTCTTGGTGGTTGATTCTACCAGCATAGAATCCACTGTGGGACACTTACTCCAGAAAGGCCTATCTCTAGGAGAAACTTAAGAGTTTGACAGATTTTCGGGGATCAGTTCAAACACATCTGATTCCTTTTGTGCCTGCCCTGAATCCTGGTCAACCAAGTCATGAGCAGGAGGTACCACCCAAGAAGTAGACAGGCTTGCTCCCCAAAAAGCCTCAAGGAATAATGATTCCTCCTGGAAGGGGACACTGGCAGATCAACCCCTTTCTGTCTTAGTAGTTCAAGAATCTCACCACAGGAGACATCTTCAAGGGGGAATCTAGGGGATTTCTCTCCTTTACTGAAATCAGCATCTTTGGTGACTCCTGAGAGGAGTGCATGTGCCTCCTTTTGCACAAATACTTTCAGTGGCTGTCTCCAGTGGGATGCTCTGGGGAAGACTCTGAAGCAGATGGGGAGTCCACAACATGAAATTCCACAAGATACTGAGTGCCTGACTGTTTCAACATGATAGGAAGAGAGGAAAGAGAACCCAAAGAGCTCCATGGGATCAGACAGATCTGAGCAGGGAAGGGAAGCCTGCTCTCTTGAATGTGACAGCACTTTCTTGAAGCACTCAAATGCTAACACCGAGTCAGGTCACAATGGCACACTTGTAGAATTCAAGTACCCTAACAAAGTCAAGCTCAGAGAATCCATCTGGCTTGAATCCAAAGCCAGTGCTGGGGCTGAGCTGTCAGAAGCTAAGGCACCAAGAGGAAGGGATGGATCCAAAAGTTTAAAGTCTACTCTTGCTCCACAAAGCCGGCTTTGACCCCTCAGCTCAGTGAACCATTGAAATCTGAGGCACTTAGTGTCGAGTGCATCAAAGAAATGGTCAGTGTTAATGAAATCAAGTCCTTTGGATCCACCACAGGCATCCACCAGGGTCCACTCAGGTCAAGGTGCTCCGAACTTGAAGGTCAGATTTGGAAGGAGTAACAATCAGAGCAGAAAGACAAGCAAGTCTTGATCCTCTGACAGAGGTCAGAGGCAGAAGAACCTCCAGCTGGATGTGGGTCTTCAGGAACTTCCTCATCTTTCTGTCACCGTCTGCCTCATGAGGCTTTGGGAGGATCACAGTGAGCTCAAGGATGAAGCTTTGGAGGCAGGTCTTGGTACCCCCTGGAAATAACTTTCCAGTAGAAAAGGTGATCTGAGCTTGGGGCTAACTAGTTCTATATAGAACATGGGCCCTAGGAACAGATGAGTGAGAGATCTCAACCTGGCAGGTTCTGAAGCTGAGGCCAGATCCAACAGCTTGGGAATCTTTAGTGCCAGACTGGACAGACCCAATCTATTTGGAGAATATTTCCCAGTAGGGTCTTTTTCCTTTTCTTCAATACATCCTGTTTCTTTTCCATTTCTCTGTCACTTTCCTTAGACTTTCTTCCTTTTATCTTCTTGGCAAAAGGGGGCGGGGAGAAGGACACTGCAAAGGGGGAAGCACAAGTTTATTGTGCCTCTCAGTAACAGCTGTGGCCCCAAATACAGCACTGGTAAAGTCCCCCTAAACAATAAACACATGATGCATGGGCATCCTGATTGGGGATTTTATTCCCGCAATAAATACATTTTTTTTAAAAGAAGAGGGATTATCTGGCATCCTGACACCAATAAAGACAAAACCCAAGACCAACTGCAAAGAACAAATTATTAAACAGCAGCAAAAACAACTACAACAACCACAAAAAACTACTGAAAAAAGAGGGGCAAAGTCCTAATGACTATCCAAAGAGAGAAGAAGGGAAACTACCCTAAGTAAATGCAATGTAATAGGAAATATTTTTAGATGGGGGGTAGGAAGAAGGTAATCTGCAGTGGGAAAATTGACTACACTTTCTTGACAAGACACATGCATGTTTGAGAAACATACCCACGTAATACAACATAGGATCATAGGAGGTTGCTAGGCTATTGGCCCTGAGGCCCTTATAAGCCTAGCCAAGAGTTTAGCCCATGTTTAGACAAATCAGCATCCGATACCCCTGTCCAGCAGGGACATGGGTGGGATCCCAGGGGTATTTTAAATGGTATAACAAACCCACACAGGATACTGCGGTGGTGGTGCTGCGGTAGCGTTGTCGCCTCACAGTAAGACGTTGTCCTGTTCGATTCTCAGCTAAAGCGTCTTCTGTATGGAGACATGCATGAATGGGCGTACCTTCATTGAAGGTTGTGCATCAGAGCTGGCAACTCGGTACCTAAAAGTCTACTGCCAATCATTAGCTGACTGGAGTTCCGCAGTGGCGACCCCTAACCAGGAAAAGACGAAAGACACAACAACAACAACAATAACAAACCCACACAGGGGATATGCTTCACACACACACACACACACACACACACACACACACACACACACACACACACACACACACACACACGAGCACACACACGCGCACACACACACACACACACACACACACACACAGTTGGCAGTCTTGAGATTAGAACCCCTACCTATCTAGTGCATTGTACTACAGTGATACGTACTTATCGAGTGCTCCACGGAGCTTATAATAAATGTCATACAAAGTATTCATGCTAAAAATATTTTAAAGAGCTATATACCTCAGGTGAATGTTGGCACCAGGCAACCTTGCAGATCTGCCAAACTATTTTTGGGACTGTGTAAAGGTGACATAGGTACACTATACATTACTAACTATGAAATACAAACTTAGAAATGTATCCTAACTTATAAATAAAGTGTTGAATATGAACTTAGAAATTAATCCTAAAATACACCTACTGGATTTCAAATCTGATTTTAATTTAAGTATCCAGCAAAGGACTGTCCTTGCAGAAAGAATTGCTGCTAGCACACAGGAACCATATTGGCAGGGAACTCTTCAAATGTTTTAATGTAAACATAGCAGAGCTCACCATTCTGCAAACAGACCACCAGATAAATACAGAAGAGCACAATATTCAACTTACAACATGGCTCAACCAACTATAGGTCAAACTATTATGCAGCCACAATATTGTGCATTTTTCAAATACTGTCACACTCTAAACATGTCAATCAAATGTATGTTTGATATTTTGAGTTGTAAATATATATATATATATATATATATATATATATATATATATATATATATACATGTAAGTATTTTATATATGGATACACACAATACAGTTACAGACAAGTACATAACTAAAACAAAAAAAAAAGGAAAAAAAGAAAATAATGAGGGTCTAAATAAGACTACTCCTAGTTTTGGGGAGGGCATAGGAAAGGATATATCCAAGAGCTTTTGCAACAGAAGTGTTTACTAATTTTCATAAGGGAAGACGACATCACAAATGTCTAAGCATGAGTCAGTGATACAATGATACCTGAAAGCCATGCCCAAGAAAGGAATGCAAACATACAATGAGGTACAAATGTTATTTCATAGCTAATCAAAGACAACCTTGAAGCATACCTCTCAACCTGGAAACATCAAAAATCTGGACAAGGCCCATGAAAAATAGGTTCAAATCTGTACATGGATTAACGTAAAATTTGCATACATTGTTACGTAACCCCACCCACTCCGATGGAATTGTGGGATACCAACTTTCAAATGCAAACTGAAGAACAGACAACTAAAATATGGCACCATAACCCCTTGCTGCTATTCCGTCCCATTTACCATGAACACTAATGTGTGCATGCATACTGCATTACTTCTACAATGATTATTTGGATTTTATTTTTACATTTTATAGCACAATGCCCAAACACAAATAGATATCTGCTAAACAAAGCAATACTGTCTCACAATGAAAATAGACTTGGCACTAAAACTTCTCTGCCCTTGAAACTCACATTCATTGAAACAGCACTGAAACCCACACCACGCCCAAAGAAAATGCATCTGGCCAGTGGTGGATAAAGATTACCTTTGGGCTGTTTTCAAATAGGCCCTTGCACACAAAAAAAGAAACATACATACGTTCTTTAATACACATTCCTGACTTTATTAAATTATATTACTTGTATAATAATACAGCACACTTGTTAGACTTAAGTTAGAGAACATTTTAAATTATATTCCAATAGGCAATGAAACAAAATGCATGAACCAATAATGACAAAACTGCCCAGTTCAGAACATTTCCATCATAAAAGTCACTCTACTTCCACACAGACACACACACACACACACATATATATATATATATATATATATATATATATATATATACATATACATATATTATATACTTATACATAAATAGAATGACAGTAGTGTAAGCCATAGGTATCTTGTATAGCGTCTTGCACTTATTTTTAATTTCAGTTTTTTTTGGGGGGGGAGGGCAAAAACCAGGGACACATTTTAAACATTGCTAATATAATTTTGGAAAGTAGCTAGAATAAAATGCTATGTTACCACCATGCATTTCACTGCCAAGGCTTGAACCCAGGACCTTGTGCACTAAAGTCAAAGCAACATACCACTATGTCAAATCAACAGTTTCCTGAAAGATAGAAAGACTGAAACTTAAATGGCTATCATTTACTGAATTCAGTTCTCATCTCACCATAGCTCTCAGCCTCTTAGCACAAAAAAACCTGGACAAAGCCAATAATGGGGGAATACAGCCCCAAAATAGGGACAATTTTCAAACACTGCTCTTATAAACTTAGAAAACTGCTAGAATAAAAGGTTTTGTGTTACCATTTATTTTCTGAAGAATATGAAGTCTGAAATTCAAATGCATGTCATTATTTAGTGAATTCAATCCTTCAGTGATTTGCCACAAAAATCCTGAAAACCCCAGATTTAATGAGGACCAGAACAAAAATATGAGCCATAAATTCACACACAGACACACACACACACACACACACACACACACACACACACA
The DNA here is from genome assembly GCF_019279795.1 of Protopterus annectens. Classification (NCBI taxonomy): domain Eukaryota; kingdom Metazoa; phylum Chordata; order Ceratodontiformes; family Protopteridae; genus Protopterus; species Protopterus annectens. The sequence continues at coordinate 612,385,915 of NC_056737.1, read as the reverse complement.
CACACACACACACACACACACACACACACACACACACACACTCCTACTAAACTGTGACAATCTCAGCTTAGGAAACAGAGAGTGGATAAAATGAGTTAAGTGAAAATAAAATCATATAAACCCGATTAATGCCTTCATTACAACAAGCTAGTAGTTGTTCTGTGCTCAACAGTTGCTTTGGTTTCATCTTCATTTGTAGAATGTACCTATTTGAAACAAGAATTAGTACTATTTACACCCCACCCACACACAGCAACTGCTTCTAGACTGCAGAAGAGGATTCTTACAAATGTCTACAGTGTTTGTATTTGACTATTTTAAGTTCACATGAACAAAAAAATTGGATGAGCCAAACCACTACTTTCAAGGTGGCCTCTTTGGCTGAGTCAGCACTAATATCTTCAGCAAACTGTTGCATTGATGTGCCTCAAATAAAGTTTCCATTGCCAATGAAGTAAATAATTTGATATCAAGCCATGTTTCTACTGACTAAAAAATTGCTTTTAACCATCGTTATCTGCCATCATCAGGTAGGACCTTTGACAGATGTACGTTGGTAAGTGTGTGCACAAACACGCACACCCACACACACGTGGGCAAACACACACACACACACACACACAGACACACACACACACACACACACACACACACACACACACACACACACATACATATATGCACGCACACACAAACCAAGCCATACCTCATATGAAATACGAGCGTCTCCCAAGCAGCAGAAATAATCTGTTCATCTCCCAAGCAGAAATAATAAATACGAGCATTCCCATAAATGTTCTTGCTCGCTCGCAGATCCATATCTGTTCATAAATCCCAGCATTTCCTAACTCCATTCACATAAATAGAGGCGTCTCCTAACTCGAAATAAGCAGAAGTATATAGTTTCCTTCCTGCTCGCAGATCCAAATCAAATGGTGAGCCAGAAAAGCATGCCCTTGAGCTCAATTCCAACAGGCTGATTGAGCTGACATCATCGCGCATGTGATTACGTCAGCTCAAAAATGAAAGTAAAAAAATTAAAAAGAAAAAAATCAGAAATGAAGGGGTGCCATTTGGAATTGTGCCACCCCATTATTTGGACCCCAAAACTCGGTAAAAGCCGAGTAATTCAGGAAGATTGGGAGGTACGCCTTGAAGGGTTAAAGGCATCAATGGCAAAACCTATTTTACAGCCAGTTGAGGCTTTTTTATAAGATGAAGTGTGAGAAAGAGGCAGACTGTTCACAGTTTGAACAAAATTGTTATGTTAAAGCAAAGACACTACTGTGGTATAATGATTTCTAGAAAAAGCAGGACAATAAACCACTGACTTATTAAAGGAAGACATCTGTTTAGCCTGTCAAGTGTTAAAAATGAAAGTTATGTACTTTCCATGATAGATCCATGTTGTCTGTCTTCATCTGGTTCAACCTGTGGGGTATCAGATCAGACTCTGACCCAACACTGCCCAAATAATTCATACTTCGGACTTGCCAGGCTCCACCTCTCTTAGCCACAATCTCCTGCTCCTTAACCAACCCTTTAGATCAAGTTTGCCCCATCTAAAACAAGCTCTAAGTTACAATAATACTCCCCAAAAGAAGGAAGACAAGGGACTCCAAGAACAAGGAGAAGACAACTTCCATTGCCTGGTCATCTCAGAAAAGGGAGTTCGCAAAAATAATGAAGGTAGGGGCAGGAGGGGGTCAAAGGTTAAACCAGAGAGAAACAACATAGATATATCATTATGGTAAGTACAAAACTTTCATATCAGATGATGTCTTCTCCGTCTGGTTTCAACCTGTGGGACAGAGTCCCCAGCCAAATAAAAATCCTTGAGAGGAACTAAGGCAGAATGTTTGACAACACAGTGGAGCAAAAGGAAGCCCTGGATCTTGACCTAATATTGTAATGAGAAACAAATATATGTTGGCCCATCCATGTGGCCACTGCACAAACTTCATCCAAGGATACTCTGGAGAAGAAAGCTGTAGAAGTAGCCATATCTCTGGGAGAATGACCCTTAGCTTTGCCTGGCAAGGTCTTGCCTCTCAAAGTATAAACGAAAGAGATACAGTCTGATAGCCAGTTGGATACAGCCACCTTCGACGCAGTTCTGCCCAACCTAGATCTTGAAAAGGAAACAACAAATTGACTGGATTTTCTAAATGCCTTGGTCCTGTCCAAATAAAATCTCAATTGCCTATGCACATCCAAACAATGCAGCAAAAACACTGGAAGGTGAATGAAGCTACTGAAATTACTCTGAAGCAACTCTGGGCAAAAAAGAATTTGTATGCAGAGAAACCCTATCTTTGTAGAACACCTAATATGGAGGAGAGCAGTTAAGAGTCTGTAACTCTGAAACCCTCTTTGCTGAAGTAACAGCCACCAAAAATAAGGTCTGATCTTTCAAGAAGACAACAACTTCAAGTCTAAAATAGCCGAAGGTTAGAAGTGACAGCCTGCAAGGGCTTGCAGCACAAAAGGTAAATCCTAGGGAGGGATTGGATCCCAAACTGAGGGACGCAACAAAATGGTACCTTTCAGGAAAGCCTTGGAAATATTGAGAGCCACCACAGGAACATTATCCCTGCTGACAAGAAAGCTAGAAATAGTTGTCAACTGCATCTTAATCCTAGAAAAACTAAAGCCTGAATGAAACAATTCAGCAAGAAAACCTAGAATGGACTCTAAAGCAGCAGAAAAGGGATAGAACCATTAAGATTCTGCCCACAGTGCAAAATGTCTCCATTTACTGGAATACATCTTCCCAATCTAATGCTTTTGAGAAGAAGATATGATATGCACTACACTGTCAGAAAGCTTGGGATTCCATGCCATCAAGGGAACTGGAGAAACCATGCAGCTAACTTAAGAGACTGGAAATTGGCAGGATCCAGACCTGCTGGATGAGAAATATGATCTAGAACCCAAGGGAGTACTGAAGAAGACTCCATAGGAAGGGAAACCACACCTGACAAGGCCAGAAGGGTGATCACTGTCACTCTGCAGTGGGCTGCCTTCTGAAGATATTTAACAATCAGAGGAACCAGGGGGTGAGTGTACAGGAGTCCTGGGGGACAAGCACAGACAAAAGCATCTCTAGGTTACTGCCCCTGAGGAAGGACTAAGGTGTAATCGCTGCTGTATTTGGTGGTGGATGGAGAGGCAAAGAGGTTGCAACATGGACTGTACCAGTACTGGAGGATCCAAACTGCTAATCTTGAATTTAGAGATCACTCGTGAGGAAGCAGAATGTTCCTCCTCAGGCTGTCAGCCAGAATGTTGGACATCCCCAGGATGTGTGCTATAACCAGAAACTTCTTCTTCTTCTTTCGGCTGCTCCCGTTAGGGGTCATCACAATGGATAATCTGTTTCCATTTCTTCCTGCCCTCTGCATCTTGCTCTGTCACACCAACCACCTGCATGTCCTCTCTCACCACATCCATAAACCTTATCTTAGGCCTTCCTCTTTTCCTGTTACCTGGCAGCTTCATCCTTAGCATCTTTTTCCCAATATACTCTGCATCCCTCCTCAGCATATGTCCAAACCAACATAATCTTGCCTCTCTGGCTTTGTCTCCAAACCTTCCAACCTGGGCTGACCCTCTAATATACTTATTCCTAATCCTGTCCACCCTCGTTACACCCAGTGCAAATCTTAACATCTTTAACTCTGCCACGTTCAGCTCTGACTCCTGCCTTTTTGTCAATGCCACTGTCTCTAACCCATATAACATAGCTGGTCTCACTACCCTCTTGTAGAACTTCCCTTCCACACTTACTGGTACTCGTCTGTCACAAATCACTCCTGACACTCTTCTCCACCCACTCCATCCTGCCTGTACTCTCTTCTTCACCTCTCTTCCACACTCACCATTACTCTGAACTGCTGATCCCAAGTATTTAAAGTCATCCACCTTCGCCACCTCTACTCCCTGCATCCTCACTATTCCTCTGTCCTCCCTCTCATTCACACACATATATTCCCCTTGGATGACTTGAAGTCCTTAGCAGACAATGCTTGTAGGACAAGAATCTCTGAGCCAAAGAAGCAGAAGAAGATGGACCAGCAGGGAAGTGGGCCTTAAGGACCAACTTTGCCCACCACTCATTGACTGCCCTGGACCCAAACTCCTCACAAACAGAACAGGAGAAGCCTAGATAGATAGTCCCCAAATAATATACATATTTATCATGTGTGTCCTAAGAAGGTATCTTGTGCCCACAGGCAACAATTTTTTTGAAACCTTTGTCCATTCTACCTAACTACCCCACTATAAAAACTGAAGAAAAGATGAGAAGAAATAGAGGTTCTCCAGTTCGATCCTCGGCTGGGGTGCCTTCTGTGCGGAGTCTGCATGTCCTCCCTGTGGTCGCGTGGGTTTCCTCCGGGTGCTCCGGTTTCCTCCCACATCCCAAAGACATGCTGTAGGTGGATTGGACACTCTAAATTGGCCCTATGTGTGAGTGAGTGCATGCATGTGCCTTCTGTGGAAGGTTGAGCGCCGGGCTGGCAACTCGACACTGTAAAACTCCACTGCCAATCATGAGCGGACAAGGTGATCTGCTGTGGTGACCCCTAAGCAGGAAAAGCCGAAAGAAGAAGAAGAAGAAGTACTCTATAGATTATCTAAGAAAAAGGCAGCACAAAATACAACAAAAGGGCGGGAAAGCCCCTGTATAACCCTATACATGTACATGCGTGCACACACAAATACACACACAAAATGAGACCTAACCTAACTACCTATCTACCTACAGTAAAAACTATACACTACTTACACTAAGGTAAGGGAACAACACTATATTTAAAAAAAATACACTAAAAAAGTTATATGTTAAAGAATATGCTGATGGGAAGTTAGATAGAGCTGCTAACAAGAATGGCGACAAACTAGATCTGAGGATTCATTTGAGAAGCAAGGGACTGTGGTTAAGGTAGGCAGAGCATGGCAAGTCAGAACTCAGAAGGATTTGACCGGTGTTGGATGCAATAACCCACAGGATGAAGCCAGACAGAGAAGGCAACATCGGATATGTTTGTCTGTTTGCAGAATAAGGATTAGGGATTTACAGGGTCATCAATGAATTGCTGTTCAGGTTCTTCTGTATATGGCACTCCCCTGAGCAAGATGACTTCTAATAAATACTGCTATGAAACTGAATCTTAACAAGGTTTCCAGTGAATTTACAGCACACTGTGTAATCTCTAAACCTAGTCTAAATGCTGGGATCATCAAAATAGTAATTTTTTTGCCTGCTTCTGTACAAGCAAGTCTTATATTGCCTTATACTGTTTCTTCCTATTTCACAAAATGAAATTCTGAAAAAGAATCAGATGCTAGATACTTCTTAATGCCAGTCTTGTGGCTAGCTAGACTATTTTCAACAAATCTGAAGCTCTAGACTTGTAATGTGCAAGCGAACAAGGTTATGCTAAGTATAATTAATCCCAAAGACGAGTGACTGAAAGGAATCCACATGGCTGAAGGTACAATTCTGGCTTACAAACAGAAAGTCTAAAAATAAAATGGAACAGAAATTTTACATTCTGCTTAGGCAGTGAAACAGCATCAAGTGAATAACAGTTATTTTTTATGAGCAGCAAAAAGAACTGGCAATGGCATCTGCTAACCTCTTTTATAGTCTTCTGTCATGGGACCAGTGTTAGCACATACCCATATTTGACCACTGTTGGTTGGCACAAAGGGAAAGAATTCTTCTAAAGAAATGTGCCACATCAGATGCTTAGATGATTAAAGCCAGACGTAAAGATTTACTAGAGGGAAGACTACACAAAGAAGATAGGATCTATGACACTGATAGCTTGTATCATGGCTTACAGTTTGAGCTTGAGTCACAGCTGCTTGGGTATAAACAATGGAAATGGCAACTGTCTGTGTGCTATTGCTCACTTTACATATGAATGAGACTGTAATATGTCTATGTAGGTGTTTGGTAGGTGGACTAGTCTTGAACCTCTATTAAGAAAGAAACAGATGCCATGCTGCCTGTCAGTAATTGTGTTGAATAGAGGTGGATATGGAGGTGGCAAATTCCTACAAATAGGGAGCATTGAGCTTGCCCCTAAACACTTTTCCCATCTGTGTCATTTATTCATAATACTATAAACAAGCATGAATGCATGCATGAGATGAATGTGTGAACTCAAGCTGCCATCTACATGACACTGATGTCCAGCTTTTGTGATACAAACTTTGACGTGTTGATGAAACAAAACAGACCCCTGCATCATTAGTAGCAGAGCTAGAAATCTAAAACATAAAGACAGGATAGAAGGCAGGGACACTGAAGCAAACTGGAAGGGAAAGGAATAAAGACCAGCATCAGATAATATAACCTCACACAGGGTATAGAGAAGCCATGATTTGATTTAGACAGCTACTGGCCCTTGTGTACAGCAGTAGCCAACAGCTACCAACTACTAACTCCAAAAGTCATTAATGCTACCCCTCAAAAAAATGTACATCTTCGTTACGGGTTATGGTGATTGGACTATCATGTCAATGAAAGAAACAAGTAAACCTTGCTATTTGACCATCAGATGATATTTGAATCTGTTCCCTCAAAGACAGGGCCCTAAGCACAAGTTCATCAGCAGACTTAATTTTTCTGTATCTCAGTAAAGGGATTCAAAGTGCCAACTGCAGATGAAAAAAGTCAATTACAGAAAGAGACAGGAAAAGACAGTCAGTAGCATCACCATGTCCTTCCCAACACTGTCTTCCAGTGTTCAAAAGAACACTGTCAGTTTTTAAATGAAATTATTATTCTGGTCTTCAAATAAACAGGTGCAATACTACTGGCTCTCTGGAAAATAACTGAATTACTGAAAGTAGGAAAAAACTCTGATGTTATGCTTATGAACATACGGTTGCAAGCTCGCAATGATGCTGACGGATGTTCTATTATCTGGAATTATGACATCAGAAGGCCAAACAATGCTATACATGTTCTGTATGAATGGACGTAAAGAGCGAAATAACCCTCTGCTAAATTTGCTTTTACACAATGTTCTCAATTTCTTCATATTTTTAATAGGATACTTAACAGATATTTACCTGGAAAGCGAAAAGGGTTGAGTCTGAATGGTGAGCAAATCATTGCAATGACCCTGGAAAACATAAAATAAGAAAATTTCTAGTCTCAAAAACCAAACTACTGAAGCATGCATATCATTCTGTTTTTTCTGAATACTATATTCATATATGTTTCCACGGTCATCTTCCAAAATAATTGATGAAAATAACATCTATTTCTCCATGGGAGCCTTTTGTCAACTTTAAATATGAATGAGGCCTACACTCCAAGCTGCCCCAGAAGTACAAACCTGAAAATTGAGTAAACAAAGTTCAATCAGTACTGGTTAGTCTTAGCAGCTTCAGCATTATAGATGAGCATAGTCAGCAAAAGAAAATCATGCACTTATATAAATATACGTAAACATATACTGTCACTGAATACTTATCCATATATAGACATCATACACAGCCACAAACGCATGCACACGTGTGTGTGTGTGTGTGTGTGTGTGTGTGTGTGTGTATATATATATATATATATATATATATATATATATATATATATATATGTGGGTACCTATGACTTCATCGAACGATGAAATCACCGACACTCACCTCTTCGACACCAATCCATCGACGTCCATATCATCGACAATTCCGGTAAGCGATCTTCCCCTCACAGGACCCATGGTAGTGCTTCTTCCTGCGTTACAACGATCAGGGTTTACGTACTTTACCTTGAAAGCGCTACCATGGGTCCTGTGAGGGGGAAGATCGCTTACCGGAATTGTCGATGATATGGACGTCGATGGATTGGTGTCGAAGAGGTGAGTGTCGGTGATTTCATCGTTCGATGAAGTCATAGGTACCCATATATGTAGATACACACACACACGCACACACACACACACACACACACATTTTATTTTATGTATTTATTTTACAATTGTTGACCGGGTATGTCCAACTGAGCTGAAGAGCCCTTTTTCAGTGGAGGCCTGGAGGCCTGGGGAGTCAAATGAAAATAACATCTATTTCTCCATGGGCGCCTTTTGTCAACTTTAAATATGAATGTGGCCTACACTCCAAGCTGCCCCAGAAGTACAAACCTGAAAATGAGTAAACAAAGTTCAAACACTACTGGTTAGTCTTAGCAGCTTCAGCATTATAGATGAGCATAGTCAGCAAAAGAAAATCATGCACTCATATACATATATGTGAACATATACAGTCACTGAATACCTATCCATATATATATATATATATATATATATATATATATATATATATATATATATATATATATAAATATACATATCTATGGATCTACTTCACATGACTTAAAACTCAAAATACTAAATTTCATTTGACTGAGACCACAATACCTAATTTTCAAAATACTGAAACCTCATTTGAATGAGTCTTTTTACACTGAAAGCTTACAATGCTGAATATCAAAATACTGAATTTTAAGCCATAGACATGCACACTTACAACACGACGACTCTTTCCTAAACTTAAAAACTACTTACTTACCCTCTTAACAGAAACTGGACAATATAAAACCAAACTAGGTGGGGGGCTATGCCCCCCACATCCCCCCAATTATATATACTAACTCCAGGATCACACTACAGTGCAAAAAAGGGCATATACCTTTTACTTACCTTACAGTACTGTACACACTGCACTACTGCTGGGAGTGCACAAAATGTCCGCCATATTATTTTAGATACTTCCCATAAAAATGTAAACATACATACCCACATTTAGAAACACTATAACAATAGTTTCTATGCTACTATCGGGATTCTGACATATGGCACTTTAACTTACAGTAATGTTTTTTATCACAAACAAGTCACACTCGAAGGGAAACACCACGTCTATGGCTTAAAATTCACTATTTTGAAATTCACCATTGTACGCTTTCAGTATAGTAAGACTCAGTCAAATCAGTTTGCAGTATTTTGAAAGTTAGGTATTGTGGTCTCAGTCAAATTAAATTCAGTATTTTGAGTTTTCAGTCATTTGATCAACAAATGCTTGGGGTGGTGTATAATGCTGAACATACAGATAGCCAAACATCCAAAATGTCATTGGTATGTATTGTTGAGACATGTCATTTGGGTTTGGAGGATGTGAGTGTATTTGTGTATGTATCTGTGGGTTAGGGTTATACCAGTTTGCATAATGGTCAAGGTCTTTGCCTACCAGGTACAAGGTTTGAGCCTGACCTCTGCCCAGTGCCTGTTTGGGGTTTGCATGTTCTCCCTCTGTCTGTGTGGGGTTCCTCTCACCTCTGAAAAACATGCTGAATGTTTCCATCTCAAACTCAAAAATGAATGGAGCTGCAGGCAGTAGTACAGACTCTATATGATGCGCTACAGGCGGAAGAGTTGTACAGACCAACTGCTTTGGGTATCTACCTATCCTCAAGATAGGGGAATGCGGTTCACAGAATGCATGCTGTGGCAGGGCGAGCCACTCAATGGTGTAAAATATGGCTCTAGGTGATTTGGTCATGTTGACTAATGTCACCAAATGGGCATGGGTATTTGCCAGTGTTAAGTGGTTTGAGGACCCGGCCTACTCAGACATAAGCCAAGGACTCATGCTAACCGAAGGAGGAGTGTATGTGTGCCCACCATAAAATGCCCAACAGCCCTGGGTCAGTAAGCTACTGGCTGGCCAGTGTCTATTTGCCCAGCCTAGGTAACCTGGGATAGCTCTGTTGATCATAAGCTGGACGTAAAACCAAACAGCCAAACATGAACCAAGAATTGCTACACTTAATGTAGGTTCACTGACAGGATATGGTTTGGAAGTAGATGGCATGATGATATGAAGGAGGCTAGACATCCTATGTATCCAAGAGACAAGATGGATGGGCAGTGCAGTGAAGCGACTTGGCCTGGAATCCAGAATCTACTACTCAGGAGGACAGGCTAGAAATGGTGTGGGAATTGTGGGGAGAGAGAGGGGCTTCAGAAGGCAGTAAGGGATATCATCAGACTTAGTGACAGATTCATGGCAATCGGACTCCAGTGTAATGATAAGGCAGTATTCATAATCTCAGCCTATGCCCCACAGCAGGGTAGTGATAGTAAGGAAGAGAGTGCATTCAGACAGCAGCTACAGGGCCTACTAGATAACGCAGGACAACATGAACTGGTGCTGATAATGAGTGACTGGAATGCACATATTGCGACAGACAGAAAAGGATATGAGGACTGCCTGGGTCCACATGGGTGAGGCAACAGGAAAAAAGGAGGAGAGGCCATTCTAGACTTCCGTCTGGCAAGTGGGTTTATAGTAGCCAACACATGGTTCAGAAAGAGAGACAGTCACAACATCACTTACAAGAATAGCCAACAGGCAACCCAGATAGACTTCCTCCTAATAAGGAAAGGGCACTGGGGTAGAATCAATGATTGCAAAATCATTCCCAGTGAAACAGTTGGTCCACAGCATAAACCAATGGTTGCCACAATCAGCTGAAAGCAGGGGTCAGAGAAGGCTTTAAGGTCAACAGAGACCAAGATGAAGATCTGACAGCTGACTGGAAAGAAAGTACAACAGTTGAAGTACTTACTAAGGGCTCTAACACCCCAAGAAGACAAGGAAATAGGTGGAGATGAAGAATGTCAGCACCTCAAAACATGTGTGAGGACTAAAGAACTGAGCCAGGTATAGAAATTAGGTACATAAGAAAAAATGGTGATGTAATGCAAAAGTCCAGGAAGTCATCAAAAGAAAGAAGGAGTGCAGGAAAAAGTGGGATATAGAAAAGACCAACAAGGCTAGGAAGAAATACCGGTTGGTTAACAAAGAAGCTAAGAAAGGAGTTGCAATATCAAAGAACAGGACATTAGAGGCACTTTACCAGCTTCTGGAAAGTGACAAAGAAACTATATCAGGTTGCAAGGCAAACACAGAAAGATAAAGAGGGTAGTCAGACACCCTTCATAAGGGATGCCAGCAACAACCTGCTCACCAGTCTACAGGACATCAAAGGCAGATGGAAGGACTATTTCCAGAAGCTTCTGAATGAAGAAAATCGCACTGAAGCTGTACTGCCACAGACACAGCCTATGATGAGAGAAGAAGAGGAGTCAACTCTAGCAGAAGTAAGAATAGCACTAAGAAAAATGAAGTCAGGGAAAGCAGCAGGCTCAGGTGAGGTCACAGCAGATATGATAAAGATGCTGGGTGAGATATGGGAGAAATGGCTCCTCAGGGTGCTCATAGCAATGTGGAGAGAAAGGCGTATCCCAGATGTCTGGATAATAAACATACTCATGCCAGTGTACACGAACGAAGGGGATATCCACAATTGTGGGCAGTACAGAGGCATCAAATTCCAGTCCCATTGCATGAAAGTTCTGGAGAGGGTGACTGATAAATGGATAAGCATAGTAGTAGAATGTAAAATGGGAGATGAGCAGTTTGGATTCAGATCAGGATGTAGCACAATTGACCTGATGTCTGCAGTGAGTCAGACAGTTCAGAAGAAGCTAAAGATGAGGAAAGAGTCCAACTGAGCATTCCTGGACTTGGAGAAAGCATAAGAAAAGGTCCCAAGAAAGCTGATTTGGGCAGTACTGTGGAGATTCGAAGTCCTGAAAACATTGGTAGAATTAGTGCAGGCTTTGTACAAGGACCCAATGACTCAAGTACAAACAGTGTTCAGTCTCACAGAGAGGTTCCCAGTTGGAGTGGGTGTACACCAGGGTTCAGCTTTGAGCCCACTGCTGTTCATACTGGTGATGGAGTACATTAGCAAACAGTTGTAGGGGACAGATCAACAAAGTTGCTGTATGCAGAAGATGTGGCAATACAGACAGACTTTGAGCAACAACTTCAGCAAAGGATAGGGGAATGGAGTACAAACCTGGAGGCACATGGGATGAAACTAAGAAGAGATAAGACTGGTAATGGCAGCAAACTGGGGAAATCAGAAGTTGAGAATCGAGATAGAAGGGAAGATAGTGAAACAGGTTAATAGCTTCAAGTATCTGGGAGGGGTAACTGTGGAAAAGGGAAGTCCGAATGAAGAGGTCAAAGCTAGAATCAGAGGGGCTACAGCCAACTGGCACAGGGTCTCAGGTGTGGTGAATCGCAGAAGAATGCCAAAGAAGATGAAAAGTAAGGTGTACAAGACAGTGCTGGGACCAGTACTATTGTATGGTACAGACACCTGGGCAGATGAGGAAGCTAGAGGTGATGGAAATGAAGTGCCTGAGAAGGCTGGTAGGAAGCACACCATGGAAAAGATGAAGAAATGAGGACATAAGAGCAGAAGCCAAAGTAGCTCCAATTGGAGAAAAGATAAAAGAGAACAGATTACAGTGGCTCTGACACGTGCAGAAAAGCAGAAGATAATCTGATGAAGAAGATTTGGGACAGACAAGAAGAAGGAATGAGGAAACAAGGGCATCCAGCAAAGAGGTGGATGAATTGCATGAGAGATCTGTAACAGTCAGGCATAAGTGTTGAAGAAAGCAGGAGTGTGGCATCGAATTGAGAGAGATGGCAACAATTAATACAATACCCTGACCCTATGTAGAAAATGGGAAAAGGGGGGCTGATGATGATGATGATGGTTAGGGTTGGGGGTAGGTTTTGTATGCATATGTGCGAGTGAGTGGATTTTAGGGTTAGGATCAGGATTAGGTAAGGAGACAGATGTAGTGCCGGTTGTATGTGTTTGTGAGGGTTTGTGTCTCTCTCTTGTGTAATGGCAATGTTATGAGAAAGTTTCTTTAACCTAAGGTATTGGGTTAGGGTTAGCACTCTTACTAAGGTGGGCATTGATATCAGAGTAGCAGGAACACAGCAGCAGGCTGAAAGAAATAGAAAAAAAGCTGCAATGGCAAACAGGAAAACTCTATGACCTAGAAACCAAATCTAGAACAACATAAGGATAATAGAAGTATCACGTAGAGAATGAGAAAGAATGCTGCTGGTATTTCTGGAAGTAAGATTTGACTTACCCAGATAACAAGAGAAAATAACAGAAAGAATTCAGAGAGTTTGTAGAATGGGAGGTGTAAGAGGAGGGCAACCAAAATGTATCAAGTTAAAACACAAACTGATATCCATTAATGGTATGTTTGTCAAACTGGTGGAAATGGTTTCAATTCACTGCAAAAATGGAGAAAGGGATGAGTGATTTGTTGGAGCCACTGAAAGTCCAGGGAATTCCTGCATGGAATAACCACCCTGCTATTTTAACTGCACTATGGTAGAGAAACAGACAGTTTCCACACAAGGGAGAAGCATGAGCATTTGTTATGCAGATTATGCACAGTAGAAGTTGGAGCAACACAAAGAAAGAAATCAAAATATCCCACCAAAAATAAAGTGGCAGACAAAACTGAAAATGATGGGGGGGGGGGGGTAAACTTACAAGGGTCATGGAGAACATCGGACATAAATGCAATTATGGGGAAAAGAACTAAAGAAGTAAATACACACACACACACACACACACACACACACACACACACACACACACACACACACACACACACACACACACACACACACACACACACAAATGCTGAAAAGATGAGTTGGGCAGCAAGATTCTGGGAATAGCTCCAAGGGATGGCTGCACATTGATCAACAACACAACTTCAGCTCTCCCGGTGGGATTTCCAAGATGGCTGCATAATGATCAACAGCATACCTTCAGCTCTCCCAGTGTACTGGCTAGTAAATACACTGCATGGATGCCAGCAAAAACTGAAAGAAAATTAACCAGAGAAGGTGACGAGAAAACACTGCCTGGGAAGGATTCTGCAGCTATGTAGCAAAATGCAGTTCAAGTTTCAGCACTGGTTCAAGAGATGGCTTCCAGTAATACAGAGGAAAAATAAATGTACTCGGAGGTGATCAAAATAAATGAAGCATTGAAAAAAAATATTAATTCAGACAACAAAAGGTTGGAAAAAATAGAAAAAGCTTTAACTAGCCATTCAGATAAACTGATACATATCCAAAAATCAGAGCTTGATACGAAGAAAAGCTGGCTAAATATGAAGTTTAAATATAAAAAATAAAAGGCGTGTAGACTGGAAAATAAACTTTTAATACAAAAGTAGTAACAAAGGTAAGTGCTTTCGAGGTTGTCCTCTTCTTCAGACCTTAATAAAAATGTGAATGTCAAGACAGTTTAAATACAAGCCAACAACCAATAAAACACTTAAAATAAATCAATGCTGCAAGCCTCTCTTTCTCAGGAGAGGTTTTAAAGAAACAGCATTGTTAAGACCAGATGATACATGAGCTTTAAAATCAACAATCCATCTTAATTCTATAAACTCTGTTTCATTACATATATCACCTTCTCTTAAACTTTCATTAATAATCTGTAGCACCAAGAATTTAAAATTATGTTGCAAACCAAAATCTAAACAATGTTTAGCTAAGGCATTAGTTACTTTATTTTTCCTTATATCATTGAGATGCTCTATTATTCTCTCTTTTAACATACGATTGGTCTTACCTATACAGTAAGCATCGCATAAGCCGCACTTAGCAAAATAGACTATATTTTTGGTGCAGCAATCAGCATAGAACAGAAATTCTGTTGGTTTCAAGTACATTGGATGCATAATCATAGTAGTTGACCAAATGTTACTGCAAATTTTGCATACTCTACACGCATAGGTTCCCCTACGTTCCGAAACAGACTTAGCTCTAACATTATTGTGTCTATAACATAATCTTTATTTAAAATTTTTATTGTTTTTAAAACTAAAATTAGGAGTAGGACCTAAGACCCTACTAATATCTGGGTCTGTAAGTAGGATGGGCCAGTTCTTTTTAACTATTTCACAGGTTTTGCTGACATCACTAGAGAATGTTAAACACATCCTGTTAATAACCTGATCACATTTTCCCTTTGTATCCAATGTTTCTGTTGAAATCCCACTTGAAAAATAAGGCTTGGTCTTATGTTCATCTTGAGAATTGATCTCTTCCACAGCCTTATCAATCTCATTTGTTTTATAACCTCTATTCTCAAGATCTACATAGAGGCCTTTAACTGCATCCTGCAGATCTCCCTTGTCTGTATACAGTCTTTTGCAATGTAACACTTGATTCTTAATGATGTTTCTAGTGACATGGCCTGGATGCATACTAGATCGATGTAAAATCTTATTCTTCCTACAACTTTTCTTATACATCTTGGTGGTGATGCTACCAAACATGCCCTTATTAACATTGATGTCCAAAAAGTCAATTTGAAAATTAGAGTGTTGTGAAGTAAAAGATAGATAGGTGGTAGTACTACCTAAATAGTTGACAAAAGACTCTAGCTGGCTCTCATTGCCATGCCAAACAACAAAAATATCGTCAACAAGCTGTTTGTAAAAGGTGACATATTTCACAAACAAGGGTGAGCAGAATACCTTATCTTTCTCCCATTGGGCTAAGACAATGTTCGCAAAGGTGTTGGCACAGGCTTGCCCATCGCGACCCCAATTTTTTGTAGAAAAAACTCTTTCTCAAATAGAAATACATTATTTTCCAAGATCAGGTCCAACAGGGCACAGACCATGTTAACCTTACTGTTGGAAAAGTTGCTTTCTTTAGATAATAATTGTCTTGTATTCTCAATACCATCGTCATATCTGCGGTGGTGGTGCTGCGGTAGCGTTGTCACCTCACAGTAAGACGTTGTCCTGTTCGATTCTCAGCTAGAGTGTCTTCTGTGTGGAGACATGCATGAATGGGCGTACCTTCGTTGAAGGTTGTGCGTCAGAGCTGGCAACTCGGCAAGTAAAAATCTACTGCCAATCATTAGCAGACTGGAGTTCTGCTGTGGTGACCCCTAACCGGGAAAAGCCAAAAAGACACAACATTCTCAATACCATCGTCATTCGGTATAACAGTGAACAAAGAGTTCACATCCAATGTTACGAAGAAAGCATTCCTAATGTCAATTGCAGATCTAGAATCAGCCCAAGAGAATAAATGTTCCAAGAACTGTTTACTATCTATCAAAAAGTACAGTTTTGTACCTACCATAAATGTAGATGTTCGAGTGTAAACACTGCTGCAGTCATTACACTTGGGTTATCCTGCCGTCAGGCGGTTCCCCAGTCGGCCTGAGTTCCAAAGTCTTGGTCCAGCATCGGTTGCTGTCACCTCTTCCCTGACGTCAGTGCAGCAGAGGTATATAAGATGCAGCCGATGCCATTTTCTTCAGCTTTTCTTGCCCCAGATGTCAGGTGCCCCCAAATAGGTTGGCGATTCAAATTGCTAGGAAAATATATAAAAGAAAAGCAAACAATCATTTTTAATTACCAGCAAATACTCCCCATAGGTAATAAAGGGTAGATGACCTAGGTACGTACCAGAAAGTAAGAGGGGAAGGAGGGACGGTAACCTGGACTGCAGCAGTGTTTACACTCGAACATCTACATTTATGGTAGGTACAAAACTGTACTATGTTCATCATGTTACACTGCTGCAGTCATTACACTTGGGTAGAATCCCAAAGCTGAAGCAGGGAGGCTGGATCTAAAGGCATTAGGGGTGGCTATAAGGCCCTGCAGCACAGCAGTGGCGAAGTCAGCTCTGGATTTGGAGTATAAAGGCAAATGGTAATGTTTGGTGAAGGTATGCACAGAACTCCATGTTGCTGCTTCCAAAATATCCTTGGTAGGCACTCTTCTGAGGTAGGCAGTTGAAGTGGCTGCTGCCCTGGTGGAGTGAGATCTAATGCTGCTAGGTACAGGTTTCCCATGGTGGGTATAGCAGAAACGTATACAGTGTGCTATCCATTTTGAAATAGTCTGCTTTGAAATGGCTTTTCCCTGTGCTCCTCCAGAGTATGCTACCAATAATTGCTCTGATTTTCTAAAGCTTTGGTTTTGTCCAAGTAGAAGCGTAACTGCCTGTGAATGTCCAAAGAATGTAGTAGTCTCTCCCCTTTGTTCTGTGGTTTTGGATAAAAGGTTGTCAAGTGAATATATTTGGTTTAGAGCCACACTTGATACCACCTTTGGCATGAATGTAGGGTTAGTTCTTAAGGACACCCTGTCCTGGTGGAAGATGAGGAAAGGTTCCACTGCCATTAGTGCCTGTAATTCTGAAACTCTTCGTGCTGATGTTATTGCCAGTAGCAGAGCAGTCTTCCAAGAGATGTATTTTAATTCTGCTGTGTTAGCTGGCTCAAAAGGAGGTAAGGTTAATTTTTCCAACACAAAGCTGAGGTCCAAAGTTGGTGTAGGTGCTCTACGGGGCGGTCTCATGTTTTTAGCCCCTCTGAGGTACTGTTTGAGCAAAGGATTAGAAAAAAATTGGTGGATCCGTGTTGTAATGAGCAGAAATGGCTGAGGTGTGGATCTTGATGGATGAGAAGGAGAGGCCCTTGTCCAGCATCTCAGTTAAGTATTGAAGTATCTGAGGAATGTTTGGGACAAGAGGGTCAAGGCTGTGCGCTTGGTTCCATGCACAGAATCTCTTCCATTTATCCGAGTAAGCTTTCCTGGTGCTAGGCCTTCTGGCCTCCAGAATGACATCCATAACAGCTTTGGAGAGAGGCAATGCTTGCTTGGCTAAGGAATTTTCCATGTAGCTAGATTTAAGGTCTTTAGCTGGCTGTGAAGTATCTGATTGTTGTGCTGTGTCAACAACTGTGGGATTTGAGGCAAAATCCAGGGTGGTTCTTATGCTAAGTTCTTTAAGATTGGTTACCAGTGCTGGCGTGGCCAGTCTGGTGCAATCAGGATCATCTTTGGCTCTTCCTGCCTGGCTTTTATGAGTACCTTTGGAAGGAGAGGTAAAGGAGTGAAGGCGTATACTTGTAGTTTTTTCAAGCTGAATGAGAGGGCATCCACTTTCCATGCTTGTGGATGGTAGCTCCTTGTGCAGAATTTCTGTATTGCATTGGGGATGCAAACAGATCTATTTCCGGTCTCCACCATTTTTGTGTTATCATTTTGAATATTTGTGGGCTCAATTCCCATTCGTATGGATCCATGATGTTTCTGCTTAGGTCGTCTGCCAGTGTGTTTTTCTCTCCTGGCAGGAATTGTGCTTGCAGATGAACTTGGTAGTTTAAAGCTGTGTTCCACAAGGTCATGGCTTGTCTGCAGAGGGGGTAAGAGTGTGTGCCCCCTTGCTTGTTTATGTACCACATAACTGTGGTGTTGTCTGTCTTTATTAGTAATTGTCCTGGAAGCAGCAGGTCCTTGAAAGATATAATTGCATTTTGTACAGCTAGACTCTCTTTCTGATTGATGTGGAGATGTTTTTGCTCTGTAGGCCACTCGCCCTGAATACATTTTCCTGCTATGTGTGCTCCCCAGTTGTAATCCGATGCATCTGTTGTCAGTGTTTGCCTGGTTGTTGGTTGAGTAAAAGGCTGTCCCTTGTTGAGGTGGCAAGCTTGAGCCCACTATCGAAACTCCTGTTAAAGGCAAGGAATTA
The DNA here is from genome assembly GCF_019279795.1 of Protopterus annectens. NCBI lineage: Eukaryota > Metazoa > Chordata > Ceratodontiformes > Protopteridae > Protopterus > Protopterus annectens. Next base: position 612,367,414 of record NC_056737.1, on the reverse strand, counting down.
GTGGTATAACTGTTTCCAAACTTTGACAGTGTTGAGACCATACACTCTTTAGGTACCATTGTAGTTTCCTCATATGCAGTCTGGCATATGGAATTAGTAGTATGCAAGAAGCCATGTAGCCCAAGGCCTGCAGAATTTTTCTTGCAGGGAGATGGGTCTTTGTTGCCATTAAATGAAAGTATTGAGTCAGTTGTCCTTGCTTGTCTGGTGTGAGATAAGCCATCTGGGCCGTTGTGTTCAAGCTGGCACCCAGAAATATTATCTGTTGTGAGGGCACTAGTTTTGATTTGTTTTCGTTTACTGTGTACCCCAGGCAACTTAATAACTTTTTTACGTACGCCAGATGCTTTAGAAGAATGTCCTTGCTCTCTGCTTGAAACTGGCAGTCATCCAGGTATGGATAAATTTGAATTCCTTTTTGCCTGCAAAATGCAATTACTGGTGCCAGGCACTTTGTGAAGACCCTGGGCGCAGTAGATAAGCCAAAGGGCAGTGCAGAGAATTGATAGTGCATTGAACCAGCTAGAAATCTGAGGTATCTTCTGCAGTTTTGTCTGATAGGGACATGCAGGTATGCCTCTTTGAGGTCCAAAGTCACGAGCCAAGCTTTCTTGCCCAGCATGGGAAGAAGCTGCTGTAGTGTCAACATTTTGAATTTCGGAACATCCAGGTAAGTGTTCAGATAAGAAAGGTCCAGAATGGGTCTCCAGGCTTTGTCCTTTCTGGGAACCAGAAAGAGTTTTGAGTAAAATCCTTGTCCTTGCTCTTGTGGTGGTACCTTTTGAATAGCTCTCATGTCTATGAGTGCTGTAGTTTGTTTTTGAGCCTCTGCCCATTGATTTGGTGGCAGATTTGGCATTCCTTTTAACCTTGGCAGAGTGTGAAAGTGGAACCTGTAACCTTGAGATATAATGTTGAGAACTCATTTGTCTTTGGTGATGCAATGCCAATTGTGATAGAAAAGTGCAAGTTTTACTCCTAAGGGGGCTGCCAAGAGAGAGCTGTTTGGCAGCTGTAGTGGAAAGTCATTGAGGCTGTTTTTTATAAGGTTGAGGCCTGTCGTCCCCTTCTTTCTGGCCTGGTGTACCCCATTGTTGAAGTCTGTAGGGGCCTTGTGCCTGACCTCTACCTCTTGGACGTCTATATCTGCCCCTTTGAGGTCTGTCTGTGACTGGAAAGGACCAATTCTTTGTTGGCCAATTTCTGCTAAAACGAGGAGGCTGAACCTGTAAGAAATCTTTCACAGTTTGCATAGATTTTGCCATATCCTCCATCTTTTTTAATACCTCCTCTGCCTTAACTCCAAACAACACATCCCGCTGCAAAGGTGCATCCAATAACTTGGCCTTAACATGATCTGGTAGCGTATGTTCTTTTAACCAAGCATGCCTTCTAATGACAGAGCCTGTAACTGCTGCTCTACAGGAGGCCTCTAAAGAATCAAACCCACATTGCAAAGTATGTTTTCCCACTTGTTCAGCTGCATGCAATAAATCCTGCATTTCTTTCAAATTAGGAGGATCTGAATCTCGAAGCATCTTTTGTTTCAACTGAGACATTACAAAATGCTGATATTTTAGCATGTGAAACTGGCAATTCAAGGCTCTCATTGCTAAAGTTGCAGACGTATATACTTTCTTTCCCCATCTGTCTAATGCTCTGGAATCTCTGTCAGAGGGAACTGGGTTTTTAGCTGATGAGGCCTTAATCCCTTTGGGTCCCTGAGAAATAGTTTCAGGGTCAGCAACAGGGCTTTTGTACAGAAATTTGTGAGAGTCAGGGACTCTATAATATCTATCAGGTTTAACTGGGGCTAGGGGTAAGGAGTCAGGGTTTAAGCTGGATTCAGTGTACACATCATCCACAATATCTAAAACTGGTGGGATAGCAAGGGGTCTGTGTTGAGGCAATAAAAGGAAGCCTCTGAGCCTTTTCTTGGATTCTGAGTAATCCTGGCCTTCCCAGTGGAAATGTTCCCTCATGGTATGTAAGGTCTCCCCAAAGGAGTAGTCCTCAGGCGGAGAGGCTGATGAAATTGATTCCTCAGCATCAGAATCCTCATAAGGGGGTAAAGAATATCCTAGGTCTGAGGATGAGTCTGAGGAAATGGACACCTGGTCAGAAGATTCATAGTCTGCATCTTGTCTGGGCCTTTTATCAGGAGGGGGATGGGACCCCCTGATCAGGCACTTTTAGCATTTGTTTCTTAGGCATGGAAGCCTGTCCTGGAGATTGCTGTATCTGTTTCTTTGCTTTTAAGGGGGCTTAGACTTAAGAGAGGGTTTAATGATGAACTGGGCAGGTCTGAAAACACCCTCTGTAGCTGTGGATTGCTCAGCTGCCTAGTGCATCCGAAGGCCCAGCCAGCTCCAGGTGGGAGTCGGAGGCGGTCTGTGGAAGCAGTCGTCAGGGGCTGCGCAGGTGCCTCGCTGAAAACCGGAGAACCAGTGACCGGCCTAGAAGAGGCCTCGTCGTCAGTTTTGGGCCTCGGATGCCTGTCCTTGTCCTTACGCTTTTTATGTATTCCGGTCGTCGGAAGTTCCGACGGCATGGTATAATTGAATTTTCTGCCAAAATAATGTCGGGCAAAATCAAACCGACGTTTAATAGTGTGCTTGGTAAACCTAGCACAAAACCGACAACCAGTGACGTTGTGGTCTGGGCCTAGGCATGGAATACAATAGGAGTGGAAATCCTTATGAGGTATTTGCTTCCCATAAGAAATACAGTTATTAACTTTTACTGACATCGGTCTGAGGCAAGAAAAAGTTTCCCCAACGGGATACTTAGCTTTTAGAAGACTTCGGTTCTGGATTTGGAATGAAAATCTCAGGAGTCGGCCGACCGGCACTTGCGAACTGCTTCTGCTTCGGGCACTGCGCGGCAAGAAAGACTGAAGAAAATAGCGTCGGCTGCATCTTATATACCCCTGCCGCACTGACGTCAGGGAAGAGGCGACAGCAACCGATGCCGGACCAAGACTTTGGAACTCAGGCCGACTTGGAAACCGTCTGATTGCAGGATAACCCAAGTGTAATGACTGCAGCAGTGTAACACGATGAACATCTGCTGGTGCAGTACTCAATACCTGTTTGAGCTGTTTCTCCACATATATGGACATCGGCTCAGTTATCCAACCTCTTCCTGACACAATCGGTAGAAGGGGTGGATCTGAGAGGTCTTTGTTGACCTTAGGCAGGCCATATATAGCAGGTATAGTGGGATGTTCAACAGTAAAGTAAACATATAATGGCTAGTCAATCTGATCAGTTATTAGTAGGTCATATAAATAAAAATTAAGTCTACTTATCATACCATTCACCTGGAAATGGTGTAAAATAACATAAACATTTTCATTATAAAGCACCCTAAGCATTCTATCTAGATAATCTATGGTGTCAAAGACAACAATCCCCCCTCCTTTATCAGCAGGTCTAAACACAAGATGTTCTGCCTTAGTCAGATTAAACAATGCTTCATTTTCATTAATAGTTAAATTATAAACATATTTCTTAGGTTTATCAAAGGCTGCATTCCTAAGATCTTGTTCACACATCTTAATAAAAGCCTCCATTGCAGGAGAATTATTAGGAACAAAATTACTTGTTTTTTTAAAAACACGTATATTCGTATTCACTTTATCATCATAAATGGTTTCCAACATAATATTCCTAGCAAACAAATTTAAATCCAAAATAGTGTCTACAATATTCATTCTGTTAGCTGGAACATATGACAAACCCTTGTTCAAAAATGACAATTCATCTTCTGTCAGTTCCACAGAAGACAAATTAAAAACTAAGTTATTTATTTCCGACTGCGTGTGTCCATACTTTTGTGCATTTGGGCAGAGGAATTGGATTGTATCCTTCCTCGCCTCATATGACTTCGAGACCTGCCCATCCATTTCTCCTGCCTTATTGGTAAGGCCTTCTCTAAAAAAGCTGCAGAGAGGCGGCAATTATCTCTATTCAGAGCAGTAATAATTTTACCAAATACTTTGGGTTTAACTACAGGTTCATTACCACCTAGGCCCACATTATCGTGTGCAGCAACAAACTCAAGAGAATTATCATGACTTGATACAGTAACATCACATCTTTCACCATTAAGACCAACATCCATACAAACAGCATTATTAATGTTCACATTATCAATATCTGGAAGTGTCTCTATTTGATTATCATTAGATGGAATAATGCGTTGGTTATATTCTGACTGCTCATTTGGTTCAATCCGAACGTCATACCCATTTTTAAAAGATGAAATCTAATCTTTTACCAAACCAGGATTCAGATTTACACTGAAACTTTGCACTGTTTCAGAGTTAGCATTAATCTCCTCAGTAACGTTACCGTCAGTTGCCGCATTGAAATTCTCATGTGCAGTCACAATCTTGCTAATTACGGACTGTACAGTTGATTCTGACTCCTTATTATGTTAAAAATTAGTGCAACTGCTTCGAAACACGTTGTCTGAATTGGCAGCAGCATTTGGAAAACAACGCTGCTTGCTAGATGAACGCATACTGCCACCTGAGACTGGGAGCTGCCCTTCTATTCTCGGTCCCTCCCTCAATGAATCAGCTTGCGTTCCGATTGGTGAAGCAGTCCTGGGCCAAGAAAAGACATTTCCGGCTTGAAAGTTGGCAAAGTCTCTACGGAGCTTTTTCATTTTTTTCTCTTTCTAATTTCTTATCATATAAGGAGGCATTTAACAGTACTTCATCAATCAACTGAGTATAGGCTTCACCTTTGAAGTTGTCCATAAGCATATTGGTCAAACTCTGAATGTCATTCGGCAGAGATTTCTCTTCTGGTATGAAAAAACCTGTAAACACAGTAAAACTGTGTAATGCAGGGGGGCAAACCCCCCTGCACCCCCCCACACCCCCTTGCTACTTAAATATTCTCACTCCAAGATCGCACTACAGTGTAGGAAAGGGGAATATCCCAGTCCCACACTGTAGCGGGATCTCCACTATCATTTGTCGGCCTTTCAAATGTTGGCTCATATGGTGTCAGCCATATGAGTTTCGAACATTTGAAAGTTCAAACAAATGAAGAGTTCCCATACATATATATATATATATAAATAAAAATGTATATATATATATATATATATATATATATATATATATATATATATATATATATATATATATATATATATAGATATATATATATATATATAATATATATATATATATATATATATATATATATATAAAAAATATATATATATATATATATATATATATATATATATATATATATATATCGAAAAAAGACAAATTAGAGAAGTAAAACATCCTTGTTGAGAAAGAATAAATGAGGGCAGGAAAGGACTACCAACAATGGTAGCATCAAATACACTAGTAAGTGTTTAAAGGGAAGAAAGTTAAGGAATGGTATAAAAAAACTGTAAGAAATAAAGTATCTAACAGAGACAGATTAGTTAAATACTGTTGTTTACAGGCAAATTAAAAAAAAATGTACTTATCTTGACCAAATTGTTTGACAGAAGCAGTCAATCACATCTAGTCAAGAAAGCAGCAAATGCGATCCGAGGGCCGTTAGGCATAATGCATTATGGGTAGGGAAATAGCTCAAGATCTTGTTGGTGACTTTGAGCTAGAGTAATGGTTGAGTTGGATAAGAGTGTTGGATCTGAACCCATCCGTTGAGGAATGAATGAAAACTGACATCAGATCCTGAGATTTTCTGCTATACCAGAGAAACTGGGAGGAACAGCCTATATCAATTTTATAAAAGCACAAATAAGCAAATGGACTGTCGTTCCACAGCAGAATTTGTTAACTGAATGGGCACAGAGTGCACGCTCCAAACCTGGCCATCAGAAAGTAGCCAAGACCTATATTTGTATTCAATCATACGAGCAGAAAGAGATGATTCTGACAACATTGTGGCAAAAGGGCAACGTATTAAAAATTGGAGACAGTACAGTGTTTGTAGAAAATTATTATTCACTGTACAACAGGCAGAAGAGAACAAATTTACCCCAGCAATCAGGGAATGATGAGAGGCAGGTATGAGATTCAAGCTGCTCTATTCAGGTGTCTTCAAGGTGTTTTTTTTTCCCTAGAGGATCATGGTCGTTTTTTGATGCAGAACAGGCTACGGAGGAAATAAAAAAGTTTATCTAACAAACTATGAGTCAACAAACAGAACAGACTCTGCTTCTCATTCTTCTGATGGTAAGATTCGTAAAGAGACTTTGCCAGCAAAATCTTTTCCAATGATCCAAAGGAAAATGCTTGAGAGAAAAAAACACAGGAGTTGACTAGAAGAAGCAGCAGTACACTGGATTTGAACCAAGTCTAGTGTTAGGAGATGGTGATGAACAGGAAGAAGACCATTAACTTTGAAATTAGTGAATAAATGGAAGACTATAAAGTATCTTATCACACTTGTGAAATACGGTTTTGCAAGAAAAAAGTGGTTGAAAAACACTGGTCACTTTTGTTGACTTTGCTAAACTTGTGGGTAGAATGCAACGCATATACCCCACTTGTTATCATTAATGTTTAGAAGGGCACTAAAAGGGGGAAAACTAACTTTAAATAAAACAAGTTTTGTTCTTATTAGTATTTGTATAAAATATTTCATAATATAAGCTGCATTTATATATAGTAAAACAGTTTTGTGTAGTGTGCAGTCATGGGTATTTTAAGTGTAGGGGGAGTCTTCAGTGACTGTTGTATGTGCTAAATATATTAAAGTAAACAAGTAGTTCTTTAGTTGTAAGAAATATAGGTTTTACAGTATAACAGCAGAAAAAAGCTGGACAGCAGCAAGTGTGATGTTCATATGCTGTGATCTTGAGCTGCTGGGGTGGGGGTGCGGTATAAAACTGCATTGATTATATGGAGAAGTATGATATTTTCTCTTTATATTTCAAGGGTGACTGTCTAGATTGCTATTTTTGGCTTAAGCTGTAAAAAGGTGTTTTGTAAGCATGCAGGATTTAAAAATAAGACACAATTTTGAAAGCCATGAAGCTGGTAAACTTCTTACGGCTACAAATGATATTTGCTTGTTTGGATTCCACTGGCAAAAGTTCAGAAGAATTAAGATGTCTGCAGCTGAGGGCAGCTGTGCATTCTTTTCTAAATATAATTTACAAAGACTTATTGCTGAGTATATTTCCATGGAGACTAGCTGTCTGTAGGTGCAAGCAGTTAATCTTGAGAAGTATGAATATTCTTTCCTGTTTGAAAGGCAAAATTTAAAGGTACAATGGCAAGCAGTTCAGTGAAAAAAATAAGTTTGAAATTACAGGAATTGAATAAGAGGTAACAACCTCTCTAGCAGCCTAAATATGTTAATGCAATTAATAGAACAGTGTACAATTTAGTTTTATTTAAAGATAGCCAGTGCACTTTTTTAGTGCTAAAGGTTAATCTTTTCTGAAAGCATATATGCTGCTTTTCATATCTGGGAAGGGAAGACAGATAAGAAAAGAACAGACAGCAATCAGTGTAAGTGGAAGGACAGGATGTGGTTTAGCATGTGTGATCTTAATATTAGGTTAGATAATGCCTTTAGGTGCCACCGTCAATTTGGAGCAACTGCTCTCTTCTGGAGTATTAAACTTCATGTTTTGAACATGTACATAGTTTTGTCTGTTTGTTTCAAGTTAATAGGGGATGGGGTGCTTGTAGTAGTTTTTTTTTGTCTGAGGGTTTTCATTAAAACAAAAAGTTTTGAAAATGTGATACAGGTTCATATGGAGATGAGAAGAAACAACTGTACCAAAGATTAGCCTGTCAAACATTACCATATGCATGTAACACAAAAGCTGGAAATACACATTTAAAAAACTGTCATATATAATATGTGGGAACGATACTATTTTAATAACATGGCTATGCTGTTCATATTATCCTTGAATGTGAATGGCCTTACAGCTATAGATAAAAAGGAAAGAGTACTGAATTATTAAAAAAAAAAAAAAAAAAAAAAAAAAGGAAATAGTGTTGAATTCTTTTAAGAAATCCAGAGTGCAATGCTGCAGGACACACTTGGAAAAAATGAGAATTTGACAAAGAGAGGATTTCAGAACTGAATATTCAGCAGAATATCAGGGACAGAGGAAAATAAGAGTAACTATACCAATTGCTAGAGGGCCTCCAACAGTAATAGATGAGGGGAAACAGACAAAAATAATAGATTTATGGTTTTAAGGGGCTATTGCTAAGGAAGGAGGATTACAATGTATGTATTTATATTCCACTGAATACTGCTATTATGGAGCCTAAGAACAGTTTGGGAGAAATAATCAGATTTTAGTGGGTATTATTATCTATTGGTTGGGAAATTAATTGATTTGTAATAATGAGGCTGTATCAGGGGCACCTAGAAGGGACAATATAGCAAAAGAGGGTAGATGTCGCAAGAAATATATGAAAATATTTGGTATAGAAGATCTGAATTTAGTACTAGGAACTTGGACAGAATTTAGATATTACTGCCCAAGGTGCAATAATTGGGGTAGACTAGATAGAAATTATATTTCAAAGGAACATGTGCATTTAACTGAAAGCTTCAACACACATCCACTAACTATTTCTGACCATACACCAATAAAAACTAATACAAAATGCAGGACAATGAAGTAAAAATAAAACACTGGTGGTTTACCACCTGCCTGTTAAAAACAGAGTAATTTAAGGAATGGGTAGGAGAAATAATTTGAGGATTATTTGGGGAGATAGATATATCTTCAGAAGTTATAGCTAGTGACTGGGACAAAATGAAAATGGAGTTTAAAAATAGGTTTGGAATAAGAGAGATATGGTTATGAAGTAATATAAATTATTTAGAAGAGCTGACAAGGGTTCAAGTATTGCAGAATAAGAGTACTCTCATAGAATAACAGACGGAGCAAATGCAGATTGCTAAAGAGAAAATAACTGAATATCTGGATAATGCGCACAAGTTTAGAAAGATTGCAGTTAAGCAACTATTTTTGATAATAACTCTGGACCACAGTTTTAGCAAAATGACTTATGCAACAGAAAGATGAAAGGGTTGTCACTAAACTTAGGGAAACTATAACAAGAAAAATAACCAGTAGAGGTTTTAGAGATATTCTGAAAATGTTATGAAAATTTGTATAAAGTAGAGAAATGTGGAAATCAAGAAAGAGTACAAATGGAAATATTTATGTAAGACTTAATTATGCGGAGGTAGACGAGGATCAACGACTTACAGTTAAGATAAGAGGTGTTTAGATAAAAAACAGTGATGCATAATCAATCTTCAGTAAAGTCTCCAGGAACAGATGGTATTCCTGTCGAAGTCTGGAAATTAGGAGGGAAGAAAGTGATAAAGATCTGGATAATTTTGTTTAACAGTACTTTAAAAGGAGGAGAAACACCAACATCTTGGAAGAAAACTGTGGTGGCTGTGTTACATAAAGATGGCAAAAACCCTTCAGAATCAGCTTTGTATAGATCCTTTTCAATTTTAAACCACAATTATAAAGTGGCAAAGGTTTTTCCAAAGTTGACAGATATGGATCAGTGTGGTTTTGCAGAGAGGAGACAAACATTTGACAATATTAATAGAACAATGATGATCCAGGGGGAAGCAGAATGTAAGAAAATATGTATGTTGTTGTTGGGTCTTGATGCAGAGAATGCATTTGACAGAATAAGCTAGGGTTTTATGAGTAGGACATTGGAAGCATATGCATTCCCTGATACAATAATAATATTAATTAGAAGGATATACAGTAAACTCTCAGTTAACTGGAACTCAAGCAACCAGAACTCTCAATCAACCAGAAAAAAAAAATTTTAAGAAATACAGTACAATTTTCATGTGTTGCACTTTCTGTTCCCCCTCTCCTCGCAAAAACTTACCTTACGTTTTTAGAGTTTTAGAGTTTTAAAAAGGAAGATAGGAATAAATGGGTCTATATTAGAATACCGAAGATCCGTTTGAGTGAATCTGAAAAGAGCGACACATATTGCGCGAACTATGGAAACAGCGAATGTCCAAAACCGTGAAAGTTGAAATGTTGATTTGCTATGGTTGGCCTGTCTGCGGTATAGCTCCGTAAGGTAAGTGTGTGATATTTACGGACCTTAGGGTTAGGTTGTGGGTTAACGTAAGTGCATAGATAGGTAATGTATGTAAGGTTTAGTGTAGGGTTAGAAGTAGGGTTTGGTTAGTGTATGTATGTGGTTTATTTATTATGTTTGGGTACGTAGTATGTAGCGCAGGGTGGGGTTGGCCAACTATGACGATTTGAGATTTTAAATTTCGCTGTTTAGGGGTTTCGGCATATTTGCGGTTTGGGCTATATGTGTCGCTGTTGTAGTATTCGCTCAAAAGGGTTTTCGTGTTTATAATATAGACTCGGAATAAATTCCCTCTCTCCCCAACCTAAGAACAAGTCAAACCAAAAAAATAGTATAGGGTACAGTATTAGTCAGGTCTATTTTTAATAGTGACTCTCAAGCAACCAGAAAAAAGTAGTTATGTACTTACCATAACATTCCATCTGAGTAGTTGTACTTCATTTGTCTTCAACCTGTGGGAATACAGATCCATATTGGATCCCAGCTGGCAAATATTACTAGCATCAGCTCCGAGCTCCAGACTCCTCCCCTTACCCATAATACACCTCCCTGCCTTCCATACCTAGATCGAGTTTGCTGAACTCATACTTAGAACCTGACCTGATAACATACTTGTGACCTATACTGCAGCCCGTGGGTATGCGCCAAGGTCCGGGGGAAGAAAGGAGGGACGGTTGAAGACAAATGAAGTACAACTACTCAGATGGAACGTTATGGTAAGTACATAACTTCTTTATCTGAAGTAGTTTACTTTATTTGGTCTTCAACCTGTGGGACAGAGTCCCCAGATACTAAACTCCTGGGAGGCCCTCATGGAAGGATATTCCGGAGCACCGAGGAGCCAAAGGATGCTCTCCTTCTAGAAGTCAAATCCAATTTGTAATGAGAAATAAACGTATGAGATGAGGACCAAGTAGCTGCAGAGCAAATGTCATCCAAAGACACCTTAGACCAGAAAGCTGCAGATGTAGCCATGGACCTAGTGGAATGAGCTTTAACCTGATCTGGAGGAGACATGCGTTTGCCCTTATAGACCTGCCGGAAGCATGAAGAAATCCATCTAGCTCTAGTGACCTTGGAAATAGGTTTGCCCAAAAAGGGTCTATAGAATGAAAAAACAATTGATCAGATTTACGAACATTTTTTGTCCTGTGTAAATAGAATCGTAACGGTCTGTGAACATCCAACATGTGTAGCTTGTATTCCATCCTGTTGGAAAAATTGGGAAAGAACACAGGCAAATCTATAGTCTGATTGATACTGACTGGTGACGCCATCTTAAAAAGAAAAGATGGGTTGGTTTGAAGAAAAACTCTATCTTCATGAAAAATCATGTACAAAAATTTTATGGACAAGGCCTGTAACTCCGAAACCCTTCTAGCAGAGGTAATAGTGACCAGAAAAGCTGTCTTCCAAGATAAAAATTTTAGATCTGCAGTTGCGGCTGGCTCGAAAGATGGGGCGACCAGAGCTTGGAAAACCATAGTAAGATCCCACGGGGGGACAGGATCCTTGACCAGGGGGAGTAGCAAAAAAATGCCTTTAACAAAGGCTTTACACAGTCTAGAAGATGCCAAAGATGTAGAATTCTTGCTCACATAAAAATGAGAAATGGCAGCCAACTTAACTTTGACAGTGGAAGAACTGGCTACATGCTGGAAAATATCAGCTAGGAAATCAAGAATAGCAGAAATAGGAGCCGTGAAAGGATCTAAATTCCTCTGAGAGGCCCAGAAAGAAAAACGTTTCCACTTGCTGCGATAAACCTTTCTGGTTGAAGACTTATGAGCAGCTACCAAAATAGACTTAACTGAGGAGGAAAGTCCGTGCATCCTAGCAATCATGGGAACTGGAGTGGCCAAGCCATGAGCTTCAGGCTGTCCAGATTCGGATGAGGCACCCCCGATGGGTATGAAATCAGATCCTGAATGGGATCTAGGATCCAAGGTGGAGCCAGAATGTGAGACCAAAGGAAGGGAAACCATACCCGGCGAGGCCAGAATGGGGCAATGAGGTTCACCTTGCTCCCCAGTTGACAAGCTTTCTGCAGAAACCTCGGGATGAGAGGAACTGGCGGGTAAGCATACAGAAGACCAGGAGGCCAAGCATGAACTAGAGCATCTCTGGGGGACTCCCCCGGCAGGGGATTCAGAGCAAAAAACCTGCTGCACTTCGTGTTGGAAGGAGATGTGAAGAGATCGCAACAAGGCTGACCCCACTCGCTGAAGACCTGTTCCGCTACTGACAGATTCAGAGACCACTCGTAAGGCATCAGAATGATCTGACTTAGCCTGTCTGCTAGGATGTTGGACCTTCCCGGAATGTGCGTTGTGATGAGAAAGCAACCGGTGGAGATCGCCCATTCCCACACTCTCATGGCCTCGTGACAAAGGGGATAAGCTCTGGTCCCTCCCTGTTTGTTGATATACCAGACTACTGACATGTTGTCTGACTAAACGGCAATCGTCCCCAGAGAAAGAAAGGCATGAAGGGCCTGCAACGCTAGGAGGACCACCTTCATCTCTAGGACAATGATATGCAAGCTGGTCTCTATGGGGGATCACAGGACTTGAACTGTCCTGCCCGAACAATGCTCCCCCCACCCGAGTTGGGAGGCATCTGTGGTCACTGTGGTTTGGGCCGGGGCTGGAACAAAGGGTCATCCCTTCAAAATGTCCGGAGAGCTCATCCACCATATGAGAGACGACCGACACACTTGGCTTAGGTGTACAGGATAGGTTAGTGGTAAATCCAACAGGGACCACTGAACCGCTAGAGTCCACTGAAGAATCCGCATGTGTAGCCGAGCACTCGGAAGAAGAGTTATGGTCGCCGCCATCGAGCCCAGGGCCCTCAACACTGATTCCGCTGTCGGGAGGTGAGAACGGTAAATCAGGGAGACATGCATCCTGAGGTTTTGAACTCTCTCCGAGGTTAGGAATGCTTTGCAATGGAGTGTGTCTATCCTGGCACCAATGTAGTCTATCACCTGTACAGGCTCTAGTAGAGATTTGGATGTGTTGATTGTGATACCCAAATTCAGGGCAAGTGTCAAAAAGTAATCCATGGTTTGTGAAAGTAGATGCGTGGTGGGAGCAGTGAGGAGCCAATCGACCAGGTACGGATAGACCTGAATCCCCTGAAGCCTCAGGTGAGCTGCTACAACTGCCATCACTTTGGTAAACACCCTGGGGCTGTAGTGAGACCAATGGGTAGGGCTCGAATTTGATAATGATTGGATACTAGCCAGAAGCGGAGGAACCTCCTGGAGCTTCTGTGCATTTTTATGTGACAGTAAGCATCCTGGAGATCAAACGAGCACATCCAGTTGCTCTCTTGCAGGTATGGCATGATGGACTGTAGTGTGACCATCTGGAACTTTTCCTTGGCAACTGACAGGTTCAGGGTAGAGAGGTCCAAAATGGTCCTTAAGTCCCCCACTTTCTTTGACACCAAAAAGAACCTAGAGTAGAAGCCTGATCTGGACATCTGGGGGGACGGTATTGATGGCTCGTTTTCCTAGCAGCTTGGAAATTTCCTGTGCTGCTGCCTCCCTTTGCATGGGTGGAGTGTCCAGGAGGTGTCTGGGATATATGGGGGAACCCACGAAGGGGATAGAATATCCTCTGGATATGACTTGAAGCACCCAGCGGGCCATTGTTAAGGACTCCCATGCCGCTGGGTGCAAGGACAATCATCCCCCGACTGCATACAGAGTAGAGCAGCCGGGCAACCCCTCAGGGTTGCTGCTTGGGTCTGTCCGAGAATGGTTATCGAGACCCGAAATTTTGCGGATCCCCTTGGCCTCTGGGCCAGCATCCATTCTGTCCTCATCTGCCTTTAGGGGAAGAAGAGCCCTGAGTGTCCCGAGAATTCTGAAACTCCCAAAACCACATCTTCTTTTGCCCTTTCTGGTTCCAGGAAAAGGACCTTTGAGGGTTAGAGAAGTAGATCCCAATGTCAGACAGTGTCTTCCCATCCTTCTCACTCTGGACTAGTGTCTCCTTGATAGTCTTACCGAAAAGAGTCGAGCTGTCAAAAGGGGCATTGGCAAAGGACACCTTAAAGGGTTCAGTAAATTGGCACAACCTGAGCCAGGCCTTACGCCTCATGGACACGCTGGACCCAGCTGCCCTATTCGCTCCTTCCATAGCATGGGAGAGGAGTCACATGGACGTATTTGATGCCGCTCTCAGAGTGGCCATTTTCATGGAGAACGAAGCCTTGTCCTGCGACATGGACTTGGGTGGAGACTCCTCCAGCTCCTTCACTAGGTTGCGTTGGAATCTCGTGACATGGGCCAAGTAATTCAGCACCCTGATTGAAAAGGTAGCTGAAGCATACACCCGCTTCTCTAGGTGGTCCATCATCCATGACTCTCGGTCAGGAGGGTGGACCAAGGAACTTTCCTGAGATAGTTCCCTCTTCGTGGCCACTGCTACCACCATGGTGTCCTCAGGGGAGCCCTTGTTCCAGGAAGGCCTGTCAATGGGGGGACTTAAACCTTATCGGGGCACTTGGGGATTGGCAACACGGTATCTGGTTCCTTCCACACACACGAGGTGATCAAATCCACTAAAGGATCCAAGGGAGGGGACACCCAAGAAGTAGACAGGCCCATGCTGAAAGCCTCCAGAAACACAGACTCATCAGAGGAGGGCTTGGGGGCAGACCAACCTCCCTGCTAATGCAGGATCTCCATGATATCTCCAAAGGAGACATCATCGGGAGGTGATCTTGGGGAGCCCTCTCCATCATCTAAATCAGTGTCCTCGGTTAGGGACTCGGGGAAGTCCAAGTGCCTCCTCTTGCACATATGCTTGCGAGGCACATCTCCAGTGGGACTCTCAGGGGAGCACTTGCACGCCATATGTTCCTCTGGGGGAATCGTCTGGGGTTCTTTGGGCATGGGTTGTCCCTCTGGTAAGACAATGGGGACTGTAGACAGAGCCAAGGAGGTCTGGGCAGAGTCCGAGGGGGTGGTCAGGGGTCTTGATCTGATGGAGAGGACCCTTTCTACCACATCTAATGCTGAAGGAGAGTGGACCTCCTGGGAAACTAATAAGGAGGCCGGTCTCCCCAGGTCCGACGTGAGAATCGGAGCAGGACCCGATGTGGACGAAGCTCTGAAGGAGGGAACCTAGCCCGACAACGTCAGAGCCGATGGAAAAGGTTCCACTCCCTCGGATCTGACACCCAGGCTCCGAGAGTGGCTCAGATCCGAACTGGTCGGATCCAAGATGCTCCAAGCAGCTGTCGGCATCGAGAACACAAGGACCGTCGGCGCCGCCCCCTGACCAAGGCCAACCTTGGATCTGAGAACTCCGAAGCTGAAAGTCAGATCGGGGAGGGAGAAATGGGTTGAAAAAAAGGAAGCGAGCTCCCCCCTCCAGAGGGAGGGGGGCTGACAAGACCCCCATCTGGATCTGTGTATGGACAAAGCACCTCATCATCTTATCCAGATCCATGTCTGGATAAAGAGCGGGTCGACCGTGATGAGGCCACGAACTCCGACCTGGCAAGTCGGGGAACCAAGGCCCGGGAGACTGAATGTGCCTCCTCCGGCTCTGGGGAGAACCTTGGAGACTGGAGCCGAGGGGAGTCATGGATCCATGCAGATTTGCTCGGGGATGTGAGGTCTGGGTACCTCTTCCTCTTTTCCTTCGTCTTCGACTCTCTCTCCCACTCTCTACCTCTCCTCTGCTCCGCTACCACAGGCTTAGATGCAGGAGTTTGAGTCCCAGCCTGGGAGGGAGGGGAGGCCAGATGAAGAGAAGCGGGAGAGGCCATCACAGCAGCCGCTGTGACTGAAGCCGAAGACGAGGAAGGAGGTTCAGTGGCAGGCAGAAGACCTTTGAGGGCCAACTTGGTCTTTCTATCTTTCAACGCTCGGGGATTGAACCCCGCACAGATAGAGCAATCCACACTAAGGTGGTCCACACCTAAGCACAACACAAACAGAGTGTGGCCATCCGCTGGGGAGAGCTTATGGCCACTCTCTGTGCAGTGCTTACAGTTAAGCTTTTCAACCATTCTACAAAAAGAAAGGGCCTTAAAAAAACAGGCAAAAACTTTCTTTTCTTTAAGCAAACAAACACACACCCACTCACCACACTAGACTAGAGACAACACTAAGGGGGGAAGGGGAACCACAGACAAACTACTTTAACTAACTATAACAACAACAACAAACCTACACTCAACACCAAAGCGATGGGAGGGGAGATAGGGTACTTAAGCTAACCTAATTCGGCTAAAAGAACAGAAATTTCTGAAAACTTACAGTAAGAAATCACCCACTGCTAGCTGGAGCTCTAGAGACACGATGTATTACAAATTGTGGCAAATGAGATCTGTGGCTGGAAGGCAAGGAGGTGTATTATGGGTAAGGGGAGGAGTCTGGAGCTCAGAGCTGATGCTAGTAATATCTGCTGGATCAGATCCGATATGGATCCGTATCCCCACAGGTTGAAAACCAAATGAAGTAAACTACTTCAGATCTACAGTTATCCGGCATCTACCAATCCCCATGGGTGCCAGTACTGTATGAAGGATCACTGGCAATGCTTAAGGTGGAAACGTCCCTCTCAGATAAGGTGTGTTTGAACAGAGGAACCAAAGGGGTGTCATCTCTCCCCTTTGTTATTTGATTTACATTTAGAGCCACTGGCAAAGAAAACAAAGGACTTAGAAATACAAGGATATAACGGGTATGGTAATCAAGAAAAGTTGGCTTTATTTGCAGATGACATTATTTTGTACCCAATAAATCCAGAAAAAACATCTCTGAGTTGTAGAACAATTGGAGACAGTTTCAAGTCTTTTTGGGATATAAAATTTAATGAAGATAAAACAAAGGCTATAGCCATAAATTATGTACCCACACAAAAACTGGTTCAGCAATACCCATACATATAGGGACATGATAAAGATGAAGTATTTAGCAGCATGCATTGAAAAAGGCTTCTGTTATAGCAACTACGGATATGTGGTAAGAGACTAAACAAAATATAATACAAAAATTGAGAAACCGGAAACTCTTATTTATGGATAAGGATAATAAGATAGAAGCAGTGAAAATGTTTTAGTTCCTTAAAGTAATGTATATGGGTCAGGCATATATTTATCAACCCATGGAGAAGTTGTGGACAATAATTAATAAAGGACTGAAGGAATTTATCTGGGATGGAAAGAGGGCAAGAGTTAAGAGGGAATAAACTGATCCTTCCAATGGAACAAGGTGGTTTCAGTTTACTTGATTTGAAAGGATATTTATATATACATATATATATATATATATATATATATATATATATATATATATATATATATATATATATAGATGGGTCTAGGACTGACATGCTCGATTAGCATATGTTCGAATCACAAAACATCGAACACACATACACGAAAGCGCTTAACATTGAAAAGCGCTTCCGTGTATGTGTAGTTCAAAAAAATAAATCTACGTTTAAGCCCCCCTGCACCCCCCCACCCCCCTACTTTATTATTCTCACTCCGAGATCGCACTACAGTGGGGAAAAGGGAATTTTCCCTTACCCACACTGTAGTCCGATCTATGAAACAGGCACACATACACGGAAGCGCTTGTCGATGTTAAGCCCTTTCGTGTATGTGTGCTCGATGTTTTGTGATTCGGACATATGCTAGTCGAGCATGTGTCCAGATCCCATATATATATATATATATATATATATATATATATATATATATATATATATATATATATATACACATTTAAGGCTCATATACATAACACAAACAGAAAGTTATAATTCAAAGTGGAAAGGGATGATGATGAAGCAAGGGGGAGTTCAAGAAACAGAGTGGGATTATGGATGCAGATCCTTCAAGGAGAATAAAAACCATACAAAATTTTATATTCATAGAGTAGCAGAAAGTCTTCTACAAACTAAGCCAATGCGAGAAAGGAGATTTTGTCAAGAGGGATAACTGCAAGTAGGGGGCACAGAAAATAGGCAAGGTGGGGCTGGAATTTACTGGAGAAACCTGGGAAAGGAACCAAGATATTGGGAACAAATAACTCAAGCAGGAAAGGTAATAGAGTGGGATGAGGCCAAGAAGACACTTGGATAGCAGGCTAGAGACTGACTTCACAGAGTTTAAAAATTCCCTACAGAGTATTCTATCAGAAATACTGGGTGGGCAAATGGCTGTAAGTAAGGAAATGATTCTTTTGAGCTGGTATACAGGATATGAACTGTCTAAACATAGTAAGGCCTTATTAAGTTTAATTTTGTTGGCTGCCAAAAAAACAATCACTAGAAAATATAAATCAAAGTCTACACCAACTGTATTTGAGGTGCTGAATATTATACAAGAGATAAAAGAACTGGAAGATGGATCTTTAGAAAAAGGAAAAAGCAAATTACATAGAAGTAAATGGAAACTGTGGGTACAATACATGCATAATAATGTTCTGGAGGAGGAGTGAGCTTTAGGGGAAGGCAATAATTCAGCATTTATTTGTAATGTTGGACTTATGATAGTACCAAATAAACTATATGTAATGTAATGTATATTCTATTAAAATGGAAAATGTTAAAATAGTTTATTTTCTATCGATGTATATTTGCCCATAGTAAGTGATAATTTAATAAAGGTGTTTAAAAATACAAAAGATCCTGGCCATAACAGACAGCAGAAGTAGAGGAAAGAACATGGAAAATGGGAAATATGAGCAGAGTGCACAAAACAGATAAAATAATAGGAATAAAAAGCTGGTTAAAGCAGAAATCCAGCAGAAGAGGGGATAAGAGGAAAGTCAGCAGAGAGAAGAGACAGGATCACAGTAGAAGCAAGGATAGAGATATATGAAAATCAAACACTTCTGCTCCATGTAGCTGAAAGGACAGTGGTTAAACACCAAAAGTAGCAAGGAAATACACCACGTTCCCACGTTTGTAGGCTTTTTAATAAAAAATAGTAACAGCAAAGCTTTCGAGACACAGGCTCTTTTTCAGTGCATAAAACACACGATGAAAAAACTTTTTCAATAACTTTTTAAATAGTCATCCAGCCAATAATCACACAGCATAAAAACAAGTGACTAATTTAAAGCAATTTTAAAAACAATACTTCTGAATTGTCAAATCTATGTGGAATTTTAACAAAACAACATCATACATATTGTTATTAACACAACCATTATACATATTGTTACGAAAAAATATTATTCAAACATATTTTTCAAACATATTAACAAGCCATCAGATAATTTCTTGCTTGGCTTTCAAGACATTTTTAATAGTATTAGCTGAGTTCAAACCAGGTAAAGTATCCAACCTAAAATAGTTTATCCATTTATATTCAGCCAACTCTGTGGCATTCACAGTATCTCTACCATGCAAATTTAGAGATATATTTTGTAAAATTCTAAATTTAAACTTATGTTTTGTCCCTTTGGCTAATATGCATTTAGATAGGCCATTAGTTTCCACCCCCTACGAATGTCAGAAAGATGGGCTCCAATTCTTTCCTTGAATTTTACTTTTGTTTTGCCTGTGTAAAACACAATTAGCAATATACACTATATTTTCTGTATAACAGGAGCCAAATGCTCTGATCTCAAAATTTTCTTTGTTAAAGGATGTATAAAATTAGTATCAGTATTTAATTTACTACAGTATATACAGTTAAGGCAAGGAATTGTCCCAAATCTATGAAACATGTTATTTTTAACAAAAGTTCTCAAGCTAACAAAATCACCCTTCCACAAAATTCATAAGAACTTGAGGCTTCCCCCAATGAGGCCTATTGTATCGGGTGTTAGTTTAAAAAATTATGTTGATAAATTACAAGACAGTGCTAACTTTTTAGTTTTTGATATAAACTTTTCATGTGATAACATTCATATTTTGGATGTAGCCATCAGCATTAATATGCATATAAATACATTTGAGACCAAAATTTATAGGAAGGATGTACAAGCTACCAGGTTTTTGTATTATGAAAGTATGCATCCTAGGCATATATACAGAGGTGTACTAAAAGTCAGTTCATAAGAGCAAGTTGGTTAAATACTGGTGAGATGAGTTTTAATGACAAATTGGATACTATGGTTAATGACTTCCGAAGTAGAAGTTATACAGATACTCTAATTGACAATATAAAGAATCAAGTAGCTGGTGAAAAATCTGGCTCCTTACAACCATGTATGCATGTTAACAGTAATCAGGCCGTGAATAGAAGGAAAGAACATCAATTGGACTATATGGTAAAGTTCAATAGTTATACAAAGATGATTAAAAATATTATTACCAGGAATCAGTCTATTTTGCAATCTAATTCAGAAATAAATAATATAGTTGGTGAACAACCTAAGTTTATATATAAAACAGAAAATAATTTACAACAAATTATTTGCAATAAAGAGATGAGAATGACTTTTGTTAAAAATAATATGTTTCATAGATTTGGGACAATTCCTTGCCTTAACTGTGTATATTGTAGTGAATTAAATACTGATATTCATTTTATACATCCTTTAACAAATAATAATTTTGAGATCAGAGCATTTGGCTCCTGTTACATAGAAAATATAGTGTATATTGCTAATTGTGTTGAATGCCAGTGTTTTTACATAGGCAAAATTAATGTAAAATTCAAGGAAAGAATTGGAGCCCATCTTTCTGACATTCGTAGGGGGACGGAAACTAATGCCTTATCTAAACACATATTAACCAAAGAGACAAAACATAAGTTTAAATTTAGAATTTTGCAAAATATATCTTTAAATTTGCGTGGTGGAGATATTGTGAATGTCACAGAGTTGACTGAATATAAATGGATAAACTATTTTAGGTCGGATACTTTACCTGGTTTGGACTCAGCTAATACTATTAAACCTGTCTTGAAAGCCAAGCAAGAAATTATCTGATAGCTTGTTAATATGTTTGAATAATATGTTTAAATAATAGTTTTTTCATAGCAATATATATAATAGCATTGTTAATAACAATGTGTATGATGTTGTTTTGTTAAAATTCCACATAGATTTGACAATTCAGAAGTTGTTGTTTTTCTTTTGGCTTTTCCCGGTTAGGGGTCGCCACAGTGGAACTCCGGTCCGCTAATGATTGGCAGTAGATTTGTACGGTGCCAAGGTGCCAGCTCGACGCCCAACCTTCAACGAAGGCACATCCATTCACGCATGTCTTTCGAATGCTACTCAACCGTGGGAAGGACATGCAGACTCCACACAGAAGGTGCTCCAGCCGAGAATCGAACGGGAGAACCTCTTGCTGTGAGGCGACAACGCTACCTCTGCACCACCGTAGCTTCATTTGACAATTCAGAAGTATTGTTTTTAAAATTGCTTTAAATTACTCACTTGTTTTTATGCTGTGTGATTATTGGCTGGCTGACTATTTAAAAAGTTATTGAAAAAGTTTTTTCATAGTGTGTTTTATGCATTGAAAAAGAGCCTGTGTCTCGAAAGCTTTGCTGTTACTTTTTTTATTAAAAGTCTACAAACGTGGGGACGTGGTGTATGTCCTTGATAGAGATATATGAAGTAGGAAAAACATCCTACCATCAAAAAGGAGACATTGCTACTGAAGTTTCAGGGAATTCAGATGCCCAGTGATGGACTTTGGAAGCCCTGAGCAGGCTGGACTGGTCAAAGGAGGAGAGCAACAACTGGACAGCCTGTTCATACAGGAAGAGACCAGAGAAGAAATGAGAGACAGTGCAAGAGAAAAAAAATTGAGTGTATGTACACAGTAAATTCCATCATATGCAGACATTAGGACATGGCTGCATGTCAAAAAAACTGAGGGACAAGATCACATGACAGGACAAAAAGGGATAAGGCACTAATCAAATTTAAGAAATATTTTTTTGATGTCATTGTGCTCCTGCAGTAACAGAAAAGTACTGGCTAAAGGGAGTGGGCACAAACAGGCAAATTGCTGTTACATGGCCTTTCTTACGATATACCATATTTTATAATGTTTGCATTTTCATATAAAAGTTACCTTTTTCTTTGAAGCAGTGGGTAAAAGTGTTGTGGTACCTTACTAAAAAATGAGGGAAGAGGAGAAATAAATCATTATGAAAAGACCAGTCTTAGGTTTGACTGCAATGTATCTGAGCAGAGTGAAATGAAATGCTTAAAACTGTCACAAACGTAAGATCAAATGCAAACAATTAGTGACTATGGGAAAGGGGAGAGAGAAACGGGACTAAACAACAAATAAGAGGTTCTCAGAGAGAAATGAAAGAAGAACTGGGCTAAAACAGATCTGTGGAAAAAAATGATAAGGTGAATGACCAAAGTCCAGAGTTGTTGAAATGGTAAACTGCAGGGTGACAAATCCAATTCTTGGGGGGGGGGTCTAAGTGTAGGTGACAGCCAAAGGCCAGAGGGTCGAGCTCATCAGGGAAAGTCTGGGGAGAGAGAGACAGAAAAAAAAAACATTTAAAGGCAGCAATGGTGTGGTGGTGTGAATGGTGAAGGAGGAGGAGGATGCAAAACTAAAGAGAACAGAAAGGAATGTACACAGACTGAAAGTGGTAACCTGGAACATATTGGGGCTTCGCACCAGATAAGAAAAAGAAGTACACATCAGAATGACGGAAAGCAACGGCAAGTGGTACTGCTTCAGGACAGTAAATTAAAAGTAAATGAGGGAAGGAACATCATGAGTTCAGTGCACCCTAAGGGAGAAGCAAACAATAAAGAAGGGGAGTGAGAAGAGAGGTGCTGCCATCCTCTTCAGAAAGGGATTACATGTAGTGAATGAAAGGTCAAGAAAAGTGGAGGGAAGGTTCATCATTTGGCAAGGAAAAATAAAAGGAAGGAGATGGATAACTGGGATGCTGAATGCCACAAATAAGAATATAGATGACTTTTTCAGCAGGTTCTTTGAAGAACTGAAAGAGATATAAAGGGATGGAGAGGCAATCATTGGTAGGCACTTAAATGTCACACTAGATACCAAGAAAGGCTCTTTGGCTAAACATAGTACAGTATAAAGATGAAAACAAACTTAGAAACAAACATGAAAGGAGAAGAGCAGAAAGATTTGTGGAGGAGAAAGACACCATGAAGAGAGAGAATACACATTTACTAGCAAAGTTAAATTGTGTAAGCAAATGTACCACAACAGTAGTTGTGTAAACAGTTGCAGAAAACTAAGCTGTCTAGTTGTATCATGCCAAGGATGTGATAACTGTCTAGTGTCCAAAGCCTAAGGGCACCTTTTACCCATCCTAACTTCTGAAGGGCTTGAGGACAGCCGCATACAATCAGTGGTTAGGGTGCCAAGTGTTCAGAGCTTTCTTGCTCGAGAGAGAAGAAGGCTAGAGCCTCATGAATAAGATTATACCAGTAAAGGAAATAAATATGGATATAGAAAAATTGTATATATGTATAAAAATAAACAAAGAATAAAAACAGGGGACGGAGGCAGGGTGCAGCTACTGCAGCAGTGATCCATTTGTAAGTCTAATGTTAGAGTACGTTTACTTACAGAACTGTACAATATGCATTATTAGATCACTGTTGCAGTAGTCTAAGCTGCAGAATTAGATCACCAGAGCTTATGAATCCATGGAGGAGGAAATTCAAGAGTCCTGGAGACCCTGGAGCATGGCCCTAGCAAAACCTGCTCTAGATCTGGAAAAATAATCTGGTTCACATTTATTTTGCAAAAGTATGGACAGAGGACTAAGTTGCTGCCTCTAGAACACTTTCTGAATCCACCCCTTTCCAAAAAGCCACAAAAGAAAAAAAAAGTTCTGGTAGAATGGACCCTAACCCAGCCTGGAAGTGACTTGTTATAGTGGATATAACAAAAAGTAATAGCATAAGACAAGTATTTGGGAACTCTGTTTTGACACAGTTTGTTCTTTTCCTTACAGGAAATTAATAGTTGATCATAATTCCTGAAGGATTTAGATTGTTATGACAACATCTGAGCTGTCTGTGTACATCCAGAGTATGCAGGATTCTTTCTTCCTTGTTTTTAGGATCTGTAAAGACAGGGAAGTGAATAGTTTGACTCAATGTAAATTCTGAAGACACTTTAGGCACAAAGGAAGGAGTTGTTTTCAAAGATACCCTATCCTTATGACAAGTGAAATAAGGCTGACCCACCATAAGAGCTTGTAAACCAGATACTCTTCATGAAGAGGTCAGAGCAACAAGTAAAGCTGTTTTCCAAGTTAAGAATATCATTTCACCTTGATAAGGTGGTTCAAATGGACAGAATGTTAGTTTTTCCAAAACAAAATCTAAATTTTATGGTGAAGTCGCCTGTCTTCTAGGTGGAAGGATATGTAAAATCCCTTTCAAAAATGATTTGACTTGACAATGGGGAGAAAGGGAGGATCTATGGGCAAACAAGCAGAGACTGTGGACAAATAATTTTATTTATTGACATTTGCTCACCAAGTTGGTCCGACTGGGCCTAAAAAGACCCTTTTTTCAGAGGAGACCATGGGAGAAAAGCTCCATTATAAAAAAATACAATTTACAATTACTGATTACACTTGTTGAAAGTTATAAAACAACATGAAGTCATGAAAGATAACTGTACAAAGTGAAGAAAGAAAAGTATTATTTAAAACTGTTCAATATAATTTTAAAACACCACAATATGATGACATTTTATGATATCTTATAATAACAGACATTTTTTAACTATAATTATACCAAGTTACAAAGAAAAAATTTGAGGAGTATAAAATATGAGGTGAAAAAATAAAAGGAGTATAGTATACGAACTACTGAAAAAAAGCAGCTGAGAGATGAAGGCTGGTGAGCTGACAGTAGGAAAAGAAGGGGTGGGGAGAGAAAGTTAAGAAAAGAGAAAAAGCGGGAAAGATGAGTGAAAAAAATACTGTAAGGGAAGGACAAAAAAAAGAAAAAAATGTAGGTTACAGGCAGTGAGTGCTACAGATGACAGGAGGACATACCTCTCAACCTCTTAACACAAAAAATCTGGACAAAATCTGACAGAATGAGGGGGCAAAAGCCCAAAAATAGGGACAATGTTTTAAATATTGCTCTTACAAACTTAGAAAGTTGCTAGAATAACAGGATTTGTCTTAGTGTGCATATTCTGAAGGATATGAACTCTGAAACTTAAATGTATATATTTAGTGACTTCAATCCTTAGATTATCTCAGTGATTTGCCAGAAAATCAAAAAATTTATGAGGAACAGACCACAAATATGAGGCAAAAATCTGGACAGTTGAGAGGTATGAGGGAGGATTAGAATGAAGAATGTCTTGTGAAAAAAATAGTGAGGTGAAAAGACTAGCGTGAGATAAGGAAATGGAAAGTTGAATTCACATGATGTATGACCTATGACTGAATTGGAAAGTAGTAGTTTGAGAGTTCTAACTCTTAAGATTGTTTAAGCTAAGTTGGTCTGACCAGGAGATGAGCAGGAGCTGACCATGTAGTCAGCAAATGCTGGTTTAGGGGAGTCTTAAATTAGACTGTTGATTTGTTTCAGAGAAAAGCATGCAGTTCCGTGCTCTTGAAACACAATTTCACAAAAAGTGAGTTACCTGCTGAGTCATAGGATTTAGAAATTGCAAGCAGAGATCTGTCTCTCTAGATCTGAGCTCTCTATTTGGGGAGTAGCTTTAGATAACAGATTGTAGACAGGGACATTTATCTGGTTGATGTGTAAGTTTGTGGGTTACTATTAGTTATGTCAAGGTTAGATGTGGGAGATTTAACCAGCTAACATGTCTTAGTGATAGACAGTGGCAAGTTTTTGAGCAATGGTTACCTACAAATTTAAGCAACTTGTTATACCACTATTCCATTTTGAATAGTAATGTAGTCTGAAGTCTGATGAGTACTGGGGAGGCATAAAGGAGGGATGAGAGTAGGAAAGTTTTGGCTATGTGTTTTCTTGGTGTGTCAGTAAGACTGGGTTTGGCCCTAAACAGTTAAGCCAAGTTTTGGATGGGTTTTGTTTACTGTTTGGATTCTATGATGGTCAATTTTCAAAAGGTCAGTGAATAGTTGTTGTTTGTCTTTTTGTCTTTTCCCGGTTAGGGGTCACCGCAGCTGAACTCCGGTCCGCTAATGATTGGCAGTAGATTTTTTTATGGTGCTGAGTTGCCAGCCTGACGCCAACTTTCAGCGAAGGCACTCCCATTCATGCATGTCTTTCGGAGGCCACTCGACCGAGGGGAGGACATGCAGACTCCACACAGAAGGCACTCCAGTCGAGAACTGAACAGGAAAACCTCTTGCTGTGAGGCAACAACACTACCACTGTACCACCGCGGCTATGAATAGTAACTGACGTTAATACTGTAGGACCAGAGGCAACTGGTCCTTAAAAAGGTCCTGGATCTTATGATGACAGAAACTAGAAAATCTCTTCCACTTACTCATATATGATTTTCTGGTAACAGGTTTCTTTGCCTCCTTTGATACCTGTTGCATAGCCTCAGAAAATAGGCACCTAAAAGGAATTAAAATTCTATCATTCAGACAGTCAACTGAAGAGAGTTCAAATTGGGGTATATCAAACAAATTCCACCTTGTGTGAGTAAGTCCAGTCTGTGTAGAAGCTTATGGTAATTTCCTCTGGCCATTTTTAAAAGAAGAGAGAACTACTGTTGCCTAGGCCAAAAAAGGAGTTATCACAATTAACTTTGGAGAGCCCTTATGAATCTTTACAATGACCCCGGAAAATAATGGTAAGGGAAGAAAAGTATCCACGAACATTCCTGTCCAACTTAACAAAAAACATTCACCTTCCAGCCGGCTTGCAAGAAATCCTGAAGCAGAATACATTTTTTTTTTGTGAAAGTAGGTAAACAGATCTACTTGAGGAGTTTCAACAGATGAATCTATTTCTGGAAGACCCTTGAGTTCGACTTCCATTTGGTCCTGCTCAGCTTGTCTGCAATAATATTCTGTTCTGACAGGATGTAAG
The DNA here is from genome assembly GCF_019279795.1 of Protopterus annectens. NCBI lineage: Eukaryota > Metazoa > Chordata > Ceratodontiformes > Protopteridae > Protopterus > Protopterus annectens. Next base: position 612,340,346 of record NC_056737.1, on the reverse strand, counting down.
AAACCAGAAGAGACTCGCTGTGCTGAGTTGTTACATCCAAGGTTACCATGGCAAGTCTACAATGGGAGTGTGAACTGGTTCTCCACATTTGTTTATATACTAAATCTCTGTGATGTTGTTTGTGATCCCTTTTTGAGGTCTTGGATACCACAGATGATTTACTGGCTTCACAGCATTTACTACTGCCATCATCTCTTTAACATGTTTGTGTTTTGGTCTGTCTGCCTGTTCCAAAGATGCTGAACTTTCACTCTTATGGACACAGCTCCCAATACAAAATCTGAAGCATCTGTTGTAACAGAATGATTGAGATCTAGAAAAGAGAAGGGAAGGTCTGAATTTAGAAATATTTGGTCCTTCCACAAATGTAACACCGTTCTTAAAATGCCTATCTTAGGAATCTTAAAAGACAAAGGGAGCTGGTGATGGGCCCAGGGTGATTTGCATTTTCCTCATATGGAGTCTGGGCAGAGGAATCATGAGAATGATAGACAGTAAAAAAATTAAACCTAAAATCCTGAGGTATCCCTTGCTGAAGTCAGGGAATAATTGGAAAAGATCAGTAACTGTTCTATGTAGAGGTCTACTTTTTCCTGAGGTAGAAAAGTCATCTCAACGGATATCTCCAAAAGGCATCCCAGAAACTATCCAGTGAGAAGGAATGAGAGATAATTTCTGAATGTTCACTTGAAATCCCGGACTGTGGAGAAGATCCCTTACCTAAATGAGGGATTCTTCACATTTTAAGAAAGACCCTACAAATATAAGACAGTCATCTAAATAAGGAAAAGTGTGAATACCTTGCAACCTGCAAAGGCCCATTACAGAAAACAGATACTTTGTAAATACCCCTTGAGCTGTAGTTAGTCAAAAAGACAACTCATAGAACTGAAAATGTGAGTTAGATACATAACATTAAAAAACAAATGTCTGAAATCATTGACTTTTGGAATTTGATGATAAGTATTGGGAGTGACAGGGAAAGCAGGGACAGCATTTTGAACTTTGGAACCTTGACAAAAAGGTTGAGAAAGAAAAGGTCTAGAGTTGGTCTCCAAGTTCCTTTCCCTCTCTGGCACCAGGATAATCCTTAAATAAAATCCTTTGTTGGTTTGATCTGAGAGCACTGGATTTATGACCCCCACAAACAGCACTTGTGGGGTAACTGGAGGGAATAGAAAAGACTGGTTTTGCAGATGTGGAGGAATTCTCTGAAAAGGAGGAAGGGATTCCCTCTCCCATTTGTACTCCTGTTGAATAATTCTTAGAACCCATTGTCTAAGACAAGGGTTGGGAGGGTGGCCTGATAGTTAAGGTGTTTGCCTTAGAAACACAAGGTGCAGGGTTTGAGTCTCACAAGGGATAATTGGCTAGGCTTACAATGGCTCGCAAGGGCAGTTAGCTTAGTACTAATCTATGAATCTATGAATCTAAAAGACTACCATCATGATGCCACTGAGGAAGATGAGAACTTAAGGTCTGGTAAAGATTTAAAGGGTTGCCAGGACAGGGTGGAGGGGACCTTAGAAGTGGTAGGTAGTTATTCTCTTTTTGGACTGTCCTTGATTCTGGCAGGCTCCCCCCTTCTTTTTTAGAACCTCTTTATCATTGCTTTTTGAAAGTCTGTTTCTTTCTAGTTTCCTGAGTTTATTTTGCTTCCTGTAAAAGGAACCTGAATTGGAAGAAAAACTCTTAGTGAACTTTGAGAAAGAATGATGAAAAATCTGTGCAACACCTCAACTTAATTTCCCTTTTCACCAAATTTTTCAGGACCTCAGCAGCAGACAGGCCAAATAAGTTTTTGTCAAGGGGAGAGCTTAAAATCTAAGCTTTAATCATTCTAAGGGGATCCAATGTCACTCTAAAGGGATCTAACTTTGCCAGCATGGGAAGATATGGTAAACGAATCATGTTGCTTTACCCTGGACAATCTGCACCTGTCTCCTCTAGGCTTTCGAATAATGGCTAAAACATTATCCTTCCCCCCATAGAGCCATTTTTAGGCAATGTCAAATGACAAACCTAACAACGTAGCAAAATCAACTCAACTGAACCTCAAGGTACTACTGCTCAATGCCAGCAGCCTAAACACAAAACTGAAGTTCCTCCAAGCCCTATTTACCCTACAGAATGCAGACATCTGTGCAGTTACCAAGACATGGTTTAAAGCTACAGATAATACACTGGCAATGCAAGGTTTCAGTGCCTTCCACACTTTTAGATCAGTAGATACACAGACAAGGGACTAAAGGTCGAGGTGTCATGATATGCATCAACAACAAGCATACCTCCAGGTTGGTTAAACAGGATGATGATCTGGAGTTTCTCCACATGCAGGTCAACACAGATAAAATCCTGTACCGTATTCTAGCAAGCTATAGGTCCCCGTTTATGTCCCATGAAACTCATAGTGCATACTTATACAAATTGGAGACACTCACCATCCAACCTACCACCTTATTTATGGGGGACTTTAATTATCTTTCTAAAGACTGAGAACCCTACATGGCCCCAAATCTACAGACACAGAGATTCCTGGACTTCATAAATAAAAACACCCTTAATCAGTTAGTGCATACACCCACTAGCGCTTCCAACACATTTGACCTTGTACTCACAAACATGGAAGAATGCTGCACCACCCCCAATGTCACGATCTCCCTGGTAAGGTCTGACCATAAAGCTGTCTTCTTCAAAATCAAAATAAACCTGGTAACCCCAGTAAACCCAGTAACAGCTAGGAGGAACTATTCCAAGGCAAGCTACCTTTTATTGAGTGATAGTTTGTCAAAATTCAGTGCCCCTCCAAATCCAGAAAACGCAGCAGCCTGTGCAGAGTTATTCACAGACAAATCTGTATAACCATGTCAGTGTCTGCACAGAGGCTGCTGTACCTACCAGAAATAAGCACAAAGCTAACTCCAACAACAAACTACCACAGTGGCATTCCAGATTAAACTGGTTATATAACAAGAAGAAAGAATCATGGCTAAAAGGAGGAAGTGTTATTCCCATACAGGTAAGAACTCTGTCATCAAAATAAACCGACAGCTAAGAGGGCTAATTAAGTCAAATACATCCAATTTTGAGGTCATGATAGTCTCCCGGACAAAAGACAACCATAAGGCCTTATATGCAAAGCTATGGAAAGAATTATCTTGGAAATTATCAGCAAAGACATAGGAGACCTTTAGACACTGGATCCATGCCAATATGGCTTTGTCAAAGAAAGGTCATGCCTACTGCACCTGGTGGACTTTTTTGAGAAGGTCAACAAGGCAATGGATAAAGGTAAGTGCATACTGGCTACCTTGACCTGGCTAAGGCATTTGATAAAATACCTCACTCTGGCAGTGTTAACAAACTTACGGAAATAGGCATAAATCCCTATATAACATGCTGGAAAGCCAGCTGGCTCACATATAGGACCCAGGAAGTTAGGATTGGTGAGACCACCTCCTCAAACAAGCCAGTCACCAATGGAGTCCCTCAAGGTTCTGTGCTGGGCCCACTCCACTTTGATATCAATTTCTCAGATGTCAAGGCTAATGTCAAAGGCTTCTGGTTGACCAAGTCTGCTGATGATTGCAAACTGGGAGAAATCAGAGAGTTCCCCCAAGACACTAACATCTTACAAGAGGGTATAACACAAATGACTAGCATTAAAGCCATGGCTTAAAACCCAATGCAAACAAATGAATTACAGTACCTTTTGGGTGGTCGGCCACCCCAGGAAACTACATCATCAATAAAACACCACTAAGAACTGACCTACTAGTTGGGGATCTGGAAACATATGTAGACAGTAACCTGGCCTTCAACCAACATATATCCAGGATAGTAAGGAAATCCTTCTATGTTGCTCAGTTTAGTATGTGTATGGCATCTAAGTCCAGGGAAGTCACTGTACCCCTATACTAGGCCATCATCAGACCTATCATTGAGTACAATGCTCCCTTTGGTATGTACCTGACCAGACATGCAGCAACTGGAATGTCTGCAAAGATTCCTTACAAAAAGAATATGGACATAAACACAATGCCCTAAGCGGACCACCTTAAAGCCCTGTCTCTATACTCAGTCTCCTACAGACTAACGAGAGATGATCTATGGCTAGCATACAAGGCATCCCTGGATTCTGCTCTAATGAAGCTTTTGTACATCTGTAAAACAAACAGCATCAGAATTACTAGATCTAAAGACCTGCATTTTGTTTGCCACATAAACAGGACATGCTGGAGACAGATATGCATCTCAGAGAATTCTCTTTCTTTAAAACAGGCTCCCCATCCATGTGAACCAAAGTCCTTCCCTAACCCTATTTAAGTGTAACTTGGACCACTGGATAAAAAATCAAAAATTCACCCCTTGTCTGGCATCCACATCGCTGATGGACAGAGGAAGTCAGAAAATCATGACATAACCAACAATCACCCCCTATATAAACGTCTAAATATATAACCTGTGGGACACATTTGAGTTACACAACTAGGCTTATAAAGGCCTTAGTGTTTATTAGCCTAATATACACCAATGAATCTACTGTGACTGTTATGCAATTCTTCTCATAACAAAACCACTGGCAGCTAATCTGGATACAACCATCAAAAATGTCATAAGAACATTTTAAAGAATGTTTGGTTACTGGGAAAACAAATGGAATTTTAAGTTCTACAAATGACATATAATCTTTGAAGAAAGAAGATTAGAAGTTAACTTCCTCAACTTTTCAAAGGAAGCCAGTAAAAACGTCAACACTTGAACATGATATTTTAGAATTTTGATGGTACAAGTATTAGAAGAACATACTTTTTTCCCCAAACCTATCAAAAACGTTCCCATCCTTAGCAGAAGGAACAGGATTAGCATTCACAAAATTAGATTTTTTTTATAGGCAAGAGGCTGACTGTCAGGCATACCGCAAGATGTTAAGAAAACATCTAATACAGGTTGAGGAGAATCCAGTTACAATAAATCCCGGTATTTTTTCCTGGAAAAATGAAATCTCAATCTGTTACCACTGAAACAAATCATTCAGTTGGGAAACTGACCATACCACTCAACCTGGAAACATCAAAAATCTGGATAAGGCCCATGAAAAATAGTTACAAATCTGTACGCTGATTAATGTAAAATTTGCATACATAATTACGGAACAATGCCCACTCTGATGGAATTGTGGGATACCAACTTTCAAACACAAGCTGAAGTACAGACAACCAAAATATGGCACCAGACACCCCCCCCCCACAGCCATTCCAATGTCCCATTACCTGGTTATTTCATCCCATTTACCATAAACACTAATATGTGCATACATACTGCTTTACATCTACAATGATTATTTGGATTTTATTTTTACATTTTATAGCACAATGCCCAAATACTAATAGATATCTGCTAAACAAAGCAATACTGTCTCACAATGAAAATACACTTGACCTTAAAACTTCTCTGCCCTTGAAACTCACATTCATTGAAACTCACACCACATCCAAAGAAAATGCATCTGGCCAGTAGTGGATAAAGATTACCTTTGGGCTGTTTTCAAATCATAGGCCCCTTGCACACAAAACAAGAAACATACATACGTTTTTTGATACACCTTTCTCACTTTATTAAATTATATTCCTTGTATAATAATACAGCATACTTGTTAGACTTAAGTTAGAGGACATTTTAAATTATTTTCCAGTAGGCAATGAAACAAAATGCATGAACCAATAATACTAAAACTGCCCAATTCAGAACATTTCCATTATAAAAGTCATTCTACTTCCACACATAGACAGACAGACAGACAGACACACACACACACACACATATATATATATATATATATATATATATATATATATATATATATATACATATACATATTACATACTTATATCTAAATAGCTTGACAGTAGTGTAGGCCATAGGCATCTTGCACAGCTTCTCACACTTATTTTCAATTTCAAATTTTTTTGTGGGGGCGGGGGGCAAAGGGCCAGAAACCAGGGACACATTTTAAACATTACTTGTATAATTTTGGGAAGTTGCTGGAATAAAATGTGTTACCAACATGCATTTCACTGCCAAGTCTTGAACCCAGGACCCTGTTCACTTTAGTCAGAGCAACATACCACTATGCCAAATCAGCGGTTTCCTGAAAGATAGGAAGACTGAAACTTAAATGGCTATCTGAATTCAGTTCTCATCTCACCATAGCTGTCAACCTCTTAGAACAAAAAACCTGGACAAAGCCAATAATGGGGGAATACAGAATTTAGTTCTCACTTCACACCATAGTCCTCAATGTCTTAGCACAAAAAAACTCGACAAAGCCAATAACGGGGGAATACAGCCCCAAAATAGGGCAAATGTCAAACATTGGTCTTATAAACTTAGAAAATTGCTAGAATAAAAGGTTTTGTGTTACCATTTATTTTCTGAAGAATATGAAGTCTGAAATTCAAATGCTTGTCATTATTTTGTGAATTCAATCCTTCAGTGATTTGCCACAAAAATCCTGAAAACCACAGATGTAATGAGGAACAGAACAAACATATGAAGCATAACTTCACAAGTGGTGGTGGCTAGGGACTTTAGGCTCTTTTTACCTTGCACCCAAAAGATAGGGTTTGAGCCTAAGTACCTCTAGCCACCAGGTGTATTCACCTGGGGGTAGTTACACACACACACACACACACACACACACACACACACACACACACACACATACACCAAGCCATACCTCATATGAAATACCAGTGTCTCCCAAGCAGTAGAAATAATCCATTCGTCTCCCAAGCAGAAATAATAAATATGAGCATCCCATAAATCTTCCTACTCGCTCACAGATCTATATCTGTTCATAAATACCAGCATTATCCTAACTCCGTTCACATAAATATGAGCATCTCCTAACATGAAATAAGCAGGAGTATATAGTTTCATTCTCACTCGCAGACCCAAATCAAACAGTGAGCCGGAAATGCATGCCCTTGAGCTCAATTCTCAATTCCGACAGGCTGATGGAGCTGACGTCATCGCACATGTGATGATGTCAGCTTAAAAATGGAAGCAAAAAAAATAAAAAGAAAAAAAATTAGAAATGAAGGGGTGCCGCTCGGGATTTGTGGCACCCCATTATTTGGACTTCAAAACTTGGTAAAAACCGAGTAATTCAGGACGGTTGGGAGGTATGAAACTGACTCAAAAAAAGGTAATTTCTGGTGGGAGTCTAAAACAATACTTTCTCTGTCCCTCGGACTAAAAATCAGTGATAGAAAGGCAGGGAATTGATTTTCTTTTGTCATTCATCGAGGAATCAGAGATCAAGGAGTTACATGTTTGGGAGACAATGGGAGGATATATGTATGGCTCTCAAATATGAAACAAAGTCTAGAAGATTTAGGATTTTTGCTTGGAAGTTTTTGCATAGGTATTTTTATAACCAAAGCGAACTCCAAAGAACTTTTCCTTAGGTAGATGGCTAATGTTTGAGGTGTGAAGAGGAAGAAAAAGGTAACTGGGAACATATGTTTTGGGAGTGTAATAAGTTGGCAGACTTTAAAAATTCCCTACAGAGTATTTGGTCAGACATATTGGGTGAGCAAACTGGTGTAACTAAGAAAATGCTAAAAAAGCAACTACTGAAAAATGGAAATCAAAGTCTAAACCAACTGTATTTGAAGTAGTGAATATTGCAACAGACATTACTAAAAGGATTCAAGGTCTAAACAACATGCCCTACATTGACCAACTCCTGTCACTATACCCAGTACCCTACGCACTGCTAAGAGGTGACCTGTGACTGACATATAAAGCATCTTCTGACCCATTAATGATGGATTTACTGCACATCAGCAAGTCAAATGGCATCAGAAATACTTGGTCTAGGTATCTAAACTTATTCTGCAATATCAAAAGAACGGTTTGGAAGGATAGGTATATTTCACACAGGATACCACTGATATGGAAAAAGACTTCCCATCCATATAAAATGGTTCATTCTTTTCTAGTTTCAAGTGCGACTTAGACCTATGTATAAGAAAAAGAAAACTTATCCCAGGGCTGCCATCTGTATCACTAATGGGTGCTTTATCCCGTGTGTGGGTCCCCTCAAATTATCTATGATATTATCCCAGTTATTCTCCTTAGGGTAATATATAATTATCAGCCACGGGATGGGTAAGGCCAATCTATAACCAAATGGGATAGGTTATTTCAAGCACAAAAAGGGAAACTGGCTATGCTTAAAAATGGTCCGCAATAGCAGCTAGCCATATGAACCTATGATAAAAGAACCGACAGTGGGATCTTTAGAAAAGGTTAGGAGCAAGTTACATAGAAAAAGTGGAATAATTCATGCAGAATAATATTTTGAAAGAAGAGTGAGATTTAAGAGAAGGCAGTAATTGATCAATTTATGTAATGCTGGACTGATAATTTTATATGAAAAATATATATGTGATGTATAATGTCTGTAAATGTGAAGATGAAAAATGGTTTGTGTTCTTTTATATAAATGTATGTTTATCTATGTCTTACTTGATAATTCAATAAAGGCGTTAAAAAATGAGTTACAAGTTTGGAATAAACCTTTGGCATATCCTAATAGATCTTCCTTACCAAGAATGTTCTTCTTTCCAAAGTCAAGGAGACTGGGAAGTCAAAATTTTTTTTGTTTCTTTTTTCTAGGAGACTCCTGAGAAACAGGCCAACTCAAGTTAGAAGTACTAGTCTGGGAATCAGGTATCTTAAGTCCGGCTATGTGGTAAAACATTATCCACCCAATCCTCTGGGATAAACAAAAGCAGTTCTCTAGGTGACTTCTGGCAAGATGGCATACTAGGCAGTTTAACAAGCTTTACCCTCCTGGGTGGGAAGACAAAAAAGTAGGATTTTCATTTAAATTAGGTGCATCAAACAATAAGAATTATTCTCCCCCAAATTCCAGCATTAATAGGAAGTACATGTCAATTAAAAGGATTATCAGCTGTGGAGAGTATTAAGGGAGATCTCCTATTCTAGGTATTAGGTGAAAATAACCAAGATGCTATGGCAAATTTGGATCAGAAAATGGCTTAATACATGCAGAATTCTTCAAGATAAGTGGCAAACTTGAGAAATATGTTTAGGCTACAAAACAGAGGTTAGAGCATACAGAGGACGTTCTACCAAATCACTATGATTCAAATAGTTGGCAGCAGAAAGAGCAAAAGGACATAAAGGAAAGGATGGTTTCTTTGGAGTCAGGGTAGGGAGAGCTCTCAACAAGAATTAGAGTTAGATAATAGTGCCTGCTATGAGAATCTAGAGTTCTCTGCAGTCCCTGAGAAGACAGGGGGCTTGGACTGTATTTCCTTCATGAGGGAAAGACACAGCACATGGACATAAATACGGTGAGAGACGCTTCTGATAGGGCAGAAGCATAGCGACTATACTTTAGTGGCTGGCAGTATTAGACTTCCTTGGCCCACTGTAGTAAAATTCTAAATGTACACATTAAAAGAGAGTTTACTATCTAAACTCTGCCAGACAGGCAAAAAACTGATGATTGCAAACATGTGAGTGTTTGCAGGTAATGACTATTCGAACCAGGCAAGGTTCAAAAGAAGTCACTTTATACCTGTGATTAATGCATACAAAACTAAGCAGCTTTGTTTCAAACTACAATTTGCTGTTACAATAAGAATCTTTTCTCCAACAGGACTAAGACTTGTATATCCCTTCATATCCTTGAAGAATAAGGAAGATGGGATACTGTTCACTGTGAATCCTTATAGGGGAACATCCAGGCTAAAAGTGAGAAATCTGTTGCAGGTTGGATATACAGCTGGTACAGATTGAGAGGTGTGTGCAATGAAGCCTTTCTAACTGTTTCTCAGGCTGATGGGGATTGCATAAAAGGGGGGGGGGGGACTCTCCAAGAAAGTTCTGTGAGATTCAGATGAAATTGGAGGTGATCTTTTTACAATGGAAAAGACAGAAGAATAAACCCACACAACTGAAAATTAATACAGTTCTCGCTGGCAGGTGATATCTCTGCCTGGGTTACAGTGGCAATGTCTGAGGGGGACACCCTCTATATAATATTCAGGGCAGAGGAGGACTATTTCATTGCTCTCTGAAGTGTCTTCATAGACTGTTCGATATGTTGGATAGTTAAAACATTTCCAGCAGTATAGGTTTTTTCAAAAAAAAAAAAAAAAAGGTACCTATTGACATTAAAAGTGAATAGGATGGGTGGGATTTGGACAGCTGACAAGTGTTAAAAGATCATAGTGCACACTGGGCAGTAGTTAAGGAAATTAGGGACTGGCACAGTGTCCAATGGACTAAGTACTGTATATAGTCAATGTGTGGCTAATGAGGTCAGGACAGGAAAGCAACACATACTAGGGAGGACTAAAGGGGTAGGGTAGATTACAATTGGGTCTATTTACTTTCCTCTGAAAAGTCCTTTATAAGATATTGGATGAGCAGTAGGTGAAATAATCAGTTTTCATTTGGGAATTTTGCTAATGGGAGGGGATTGGAATACTGTTTGTAAAGTGAGTAAGGTCATTGGCAGCCCAAAAAATCCTAATCTGACAAAAGAAGAGAAATATTTTGAATGCATATTTTATGATATTTGGTCTTGAAGACCTAGTGGAAGTGGTTAGCATCATACATGCCTTTACGTTTTGCTCAGGTTGATCTGGTACTAGTGCCATATTGCAGAGGTTTTATAGATCCAAAGAACATGGCTACCATACTGCAGACAGCGAGGCACTTCCTAAGCTCCATTGGATCATTCCCCTGTTGTTTTATCTCTGAAGAAGTGAAAATACAGGAAGCACTAGGGAAATCAAAGGCTACTCAGGGTAAAGGTATGAAGTAGGGAGATATAGGGGTAGGGAAATCACAAATGGAGAAGCTAAAGTGACCATATTTTTGGATGTTATAAGGGAGAACCAAGATATGGCCTTGAAACAAATTTTTTTGATAATAAACGCAAAGCATGGAAGTCCTTAGCTCTTAAAGATAGAAAGCTAAAGTTAAAGAGATTAATAACTAAATTAGGGGACTCCCAAACAAAGAAACTGGATAATGAGCCTGAAGAAATGCTGACAGTTTTTTAACATTTTAAAAGCAATTATATATAGGAGGGGTTGCTTTCAGAAGGGAAAAAGGGGTTGAAGAGATTTATGGGTGATATTAGATTCCCTAAGATAAATTAAGAAAAGCCTTAGAGCATGCTGCAGCTATAGAACAAGAGGAGCTCAAGACGGTCCTAAAGGGAGAAGTGTCATGAAAGGCAGTGAGGGAGGATGGCATCCCCAAAAGAAGCCTGGGGGGGGGGGTTCCACAGTTAGAAAGATTACTGAAGGAGTTATTTAATGAGATTTTTGAATGTGGGGTAATTTCCCGCTTAATGGAAAAAGACGACTGTCTCAGGGAAACCTAAGGACAGCAAGGACTCTATGGATTCCTCCTCGTATAGGCCCTATTTCAGTCCTTAATCATGATTACAAGTTATGTACTGCAATATTGGCAAAGAGAGTTGTGAAATTACTCCCCAGGCTTATTGATAAGGATCAATTTGCCTTTGTGGAGGGTCATCAGACCTTTGTTAATATTAATAGGGTTGCCTTGATCCAGCATGATGTGGAGTGCATAGGCCAGCTCCTCAAGCTAACTGTTTTGGATGCAGAAAAGGAATTTGAAAGAAAACGTTGGAACTACATATGGTTTGCAATATCAAGGTTTGGAATCCTGATTGAGTTGATACAGCTTCCAAAAGGGGTCTGTTATAAGGCATTTACAAAGATAAAAGTAGGGATGTGTCTGTTGGGGTCATAACCACTTGAAGATAGCACAAGGTAAGGATGCCCATTGTTATTTGCACTCTACACAGAACCTCCTCCTGCAAAACCTGGGGCATCTGATATACAGGGCTATAGGGTAAAAGGCCTACTGACAAAAACACCTTCAGTTGCAGGCAATATAATATTATTAGTAGCAAACCTGGAGAGGGATTTAAGGAAGTTGTTTAACATACTTGGGAGCTATCACTGTATTTCTGGCTATAAGACTAATGAAGGTAATACAAAGATGATTTTTGTCACCCTTCACCTTAATGTTAAACCTCCAGCAGTCCCCAGAACTGATTGGGAAACACTTTGGCTAAACCTGATTGGGGGGGGGGGGGCACATGGGACTGTCAGCAGCTCCAAGAGTTTAAAAAGTGAGCTAACAGAGGCAGTATATCCGATATGAAATAAGGACAGTCAGAATACTACAGAGTTGTTTTTTGGTAAGCAGATTCCTATGGTCTGTCATCTGGCTATCATAAAGCCCTTTATGACCTCTTAATGTTAGCAGTAAAGAAAGCTATAACTAGAAACTGGAAAATTACATTTCTGAAGTTGCAGATATCTTGCAAGAGTAAAAAAAGGAAATGGCACCTCTGGCAGCAGAAATTACAGGTGTTACAAAGGGCTCTTTCAATATCACACATTGTAGGTATAATTGAGGTTATGGGTGAGGGAGTTGGCACATGGATAATGGATAGAGTTATATTTTATATACAGTTGTGGAATGACGTCCAGTGATTGTTTGTAGGCTCCTTGATATTACCAACAGTGGATATGCAATTATAATTTCTGAAATGTGTATTTTATATGTAGATAGTGTTGACAATAAAAAGAGAAATTGTAAAAAATGTGGTTCTCTCATACCCACAGAAGATACCCCAAAAGCTGCAGAGGACATGTTTAACCCCCTGGCTCTTCATGACTTCCCAAGGAGCTATATCTGAGGGATCCAAAGAAAAATATGTGTGGTCTGAGGACCCAGTAAAATGAAAAACAGTGTGTATCCATGCAGCCAACTCACAGAACTAAGAACAATAAAAGACTCACATAGTGTATCCAGGTGAATCCAACAGAAAAGTGCACCAACAATGTCAATAATGTCAAAAGCACAATCTACAAGTTAAAACTTCAAAGCAACTTTATAAAAAGCAAAAGGAACACAGCTTAAAACAGTTAAGGGTTTTCAACCCTCACTGACATGGGACTTCATCAAAACCGTTGAACAGAGCAATCCAAAGTCTTTATATAATTTATTTTATTTAAAACAGTCATATGATGCTTAATTAATTTGAGATATAAGACACAGTCCACTTAAGATGCTAGTCACATAAATCATTTGGAAACCCATACAATAAAAACATCAAACCTTAAATAAACATATCTTCTTCTACATCAAAAAACCACGTGCATAAAAAATCAACTACCCTATTATTCAATAAGTATATTTTAGAAATTCATATCATTGTAAAAAATCTCCTTCTTTATGAAAATTATAAAAATGATATTCTAAGGTGTTGTATGGAAAAACACATATTTAAAAGACTTTACAGTCATAAATTATCATATTATTTGTATACACGGGTATGTATCATCATAAATCATCTGCTTTAATTTTTAAAATTGGTACAACTGAAATATGGTAATTTAAACCTGGTATATATGCCGCATTTAACCTGAGCTGCCAAATAAGCTCTCTTTTTTCTATCTCCTTTAAAAGGTGTCACCATGGAGCTGGAAAAAGCTTTACGATTAACAGAATTTACCTGTGAGGTGGGCAAATTAACAACCTCATCTATAACAATCAAAGGTTTATATTTGGTACCCCACCCCTGAAGTATGTCACCGCTAATTTTATACAAGTCCAGAGGGTATCACCTTTCTTGAAACATAAATTAGACTGCTTACTTCAGACTTAAAATTCAAAAAACTGGAAGTCATTCTGGCTATTCTGACATGTTACTCTTTAAAAATGTTCTTCTTAGTATATCATGGATGGCAACTATTAAAATCTAAATAACTGTTGGAAAATGTAGGTTTTCTAAATGTTCTTCATCCAAAACAGGCATTAATATTGTCTTTAAAAATTGTTACATCCCAATAATCAGTTTTATTGTTGTAATGAACATATGTAAATTTAATGAAGGGGGTAATATTGTTAATGTACAGTACAACTTCATCTCTAACTGGCCCACTGTCTTTCCATAGAATGAAAAAATCACACAAAAAGCATAGATAGGTTACCAATTGTCCTTAAATTTAGAATTTAACACATAACTAAATTTAAGGACAATTGGTAACCTATCTATACTTTATGGATGGCATTTTCATTCTATGGAAAGAAAGTGTCATCCAAAAAGTGCAGATAGATTACCAATTGTCCTTAAATTTAGACTTTAACACATAACTAAATTTGTGTATACTGGGGCACAATTGGCTTCCATGGCCACCACTTTAACTTGTCTAAAAAATTCCACTTCAAACAAAATCTAATTGTTAATTAGTATAATTTTCATTACTTCAATTACAAAACTAATAAGTGTGTTATTTAAGTTTGAAAGTTCAAGTATGGCCTAATGGAATAATTCTAGACCTTCTTTGTGAGGTACTAATGTGAACAACTCATTCACATCCACTGTCAAAAAGCTACAGGATTCACTGAAGTAATTATTTTGCTTTTAGTCAGAAAAATCCCAGGAATCCTTATGTATGTGCTCCAATGGACCTAAAGCATTTTTAAAATATGGTCTACAAACACACCAAGGGGGTAGGGTCATGGAATTATGAGCTGCTACAATTAAATGTTAGGGGAATCTTGTAGGCTTTTAAGAATCTTGGGTATCCCAAAGACTGTTGGGTTAACTGGATGTTCATTTACCAAATAACAATACAGATCTTCAGTAATAACCTCTTGTAGTAGAGAATCTTCTAGAAATACTTGTATCTTTTTATGTGCAACATTAATTTCATTCCTAGACACTGTTTCACATCTCTTTGTATCACAAAGTCTAAACATATGGCCAATGTAATCCATTTTATCCACTATCACAATCCCCCCTTGTCGGGCTTCATAATCCTAAATGTGGTCTTGTTCCTGAATTCTTTCATAAGGAACCGTTCCTCCCTGGTTAAATTATAGTAGCTCTTCTTTTGATGTTTTAATAAACTATGTAAATCATTAGTACAGGTCTTTTCAAATATAGCTACAGGAGGGTGGAGTGGGGGTTAAATGTACTTTTCTTTTTGGGCAAACACCAGATGCATTTGAAACATTCCATGAACTTTGCTCCTTAAACATAATTTGGAAGTTCAACTTCCTAGTAGTTTTAATTCAATGAAGACATCTGTTACATCTACTTTTGCTGACAGTACAAACTTGCACCCCTTTTTAAATAAAGTGAAAAGAATCCTATTAATACTCAAATATGTATAATTAAAAATGTTAAAGCCTTGGTGAGTTAACATCTTACCCTCGTGGGCCGAAATAACACTGTCTACTTGTGTAATGTTATTACTAGTCAGTGTCTGCTCTGGTTGTTCTTCCTCCAGTGTTTCCCTCTCCCTTTGTTCCACTGCCCTTTTGAAAACTGTGTGTGCTCTAAAAAAAAAAAGACTTCTGGCTACATTGATTTTCTATTCTCTCTTACCTTCTAAGGGGAGGGAATCTGTAATCAAAATTGTTGTTAAAGTCCCCCATATGTTCTTTTTTTTTTTTAAATGGTCTAGAATTAATGCACATTTTTATTATCTTAAAATCAGGCAATGATTTGATACAATAAAAAAGCTGCTAATGGAATACTGTTATGTTAATTTCTTTAATTACAGAGAACAAATCCTCACAACTAGCATTTTTAACAAATCTCAAACAGATTTAGGTGGAAACGTCAGGAGTCGAAAACTTGTGATGTGTTTCTGATGGCACGTGGCTTCAAACTTTCAAGTACACATCTGAAATAATGCCTAAGTGCACAGTCATGCTTTCACTTTCTTTTTGCACTCACCAAAGCTGATCTCCAATCTGAAGATTGGGACAATTTACCCAGAATTGTCAGGTAAAAGCCCACTTCCACCACATGTATTTGTGAACTGGAGTATGTCGGAAGACTGCAGTGTTTCACTTGGTTTTGTAAATATGAAGACTTGTATAACTTCAAGTTTTATTAGTACCGCTCTCCTCAACAGTTCTTTGAAGAAAATTCAACACTCTACCCATATAAAAATTTGTGAAAGGTGAGTTACTTCTTTTACGAAGCTACTGAATTTTACAGCACAAAATCCATCTGTGTGCAGCTTACATTTTAGTCTGAACTGACAAAAAGTACAGAATCACATTATTTTGAGAAGTCTGTATAACTATATCCAGTGATTTTTTTTTACAGCATGTGTGTTAATCTAGGTCAGTCTAAGCTGATTTGTAAATATCTCCTTTCTTCCATCATGTTATGCTAAAACAGGTCTTTTATCAGCTATATTCACTCTTTAACAGAGATGGCAAAGGAAAGGATGATTGTGATCACACATTATATTTTAATTAGTAGTCCAAATTCATCCAGTATCCCACTGGACCTCAAAACCTTTTCACACAGACTACTAATAAGCCCTGATCGTCAATGCTATCATACACAGTGTGGAAAAAAGTCAGGGAAACTAACCTGCAGCTAAATGAGTGGATTGGAAATAGGAAATACACCCCGGGGATCAGTTCTGTGTCTCTGCTCGACAGTGGCATAGGAAAATAACTTTCTTGGGTGGCATAAGCCAGGGAACCTTGTTGGCTAGGCTTATGTAGGCCCTCGGGCCCATAGCCTAGTACCTATCTATGAACCTATGATTGTGTAATGCAAGGTTTCACAGTTGAGTTTAAATGTGCCTTACTGGTTTTGATGGTACTAATTTTTACTCCCTACTCCCACCCCTGACACCAGCTCAACATCAAAAATACTGGTTACACACAAGATTATGGTAAGATTACTATTGTTTAAAGAAAATTATTAGTCTGTATAGTATTTCAAAAATGAACAAATTCTGAATGGGATGTTTATTTTCCAGTACGTAAACGTCTACTAGGTGCAGCTAGAAAATGAAATACTATGAAAAATAAAGACAGTGAACTGGACAGAACAGCATCTTTTTTAGTTGCTGTAACATTGTCCTTCAGGTGGCCGCGGAAGTTTCATATTCTCTTTAGACATCATTAGACATCTTAGTTCTTCCAGAACAACTTTGATGCTCTATGTATGTTGCCATTTTGCTAGAACTGGTATGGCTCTTGGGTCAACTCCTCTATTTCAACTATTTATTTCATTCATATCAATCTTTGTCACAAATCTTATAAATGGTGGAGATTCTGGATACTTAGACCTACATTCTGTTTTAAGGCTGTATAATCTGTTTTCATAAATTGTTCTTCCAGGCCCAATAGTTATTCCTGTCCATTATGTTAAGTGTCATATCTTCAGCATTTTCGAAAGCAGTACCATCCCCTACCCCTTTCTGGCCTTCTTCAAGCTCTTCTAATAGTTGAAAGTTGTGAGGAACTTTAACACCTACACCTGCACAATGTCCTCAGACAAATATACACATGTATTATTGTGCATACATATTCTGTCATGGTAAAAATTTTCATCAAAATAAAATAAATACATGTATCATTAATAAATCGAATCTAAACACAAAAAATAGATACTTTCAACCAAGAAAAAACTAGGCACCCCACAATACCAGCATAATGCTATTTAAAAATAAAAACAAAGCTATTGAGTACCACAAGTTTGGGAGAGACAAGAATTACACCCACTCCTAATGCCAGTGCAAATACCCCTGTGCTCTTCAGCGGTTTAGTTCCAACTTCTCTAGTTCCTTTGGCCACAGCAGAATCACTCACTACTGGCTGAGGCAGAGAAGAATTCTGCTTAACAGACAAAGGCTCCTAGGAGTTTTACTTCTTTTGGACGGAGGAGAGAAAATCTGAACAGCCAGTAGCCTGTTACATGGTTCAACCAACAAAAGAGCCTAAATCAAGGCTATCATAGCACATGTCTGTGAATATTCTGACAAAAAAAATGTTTTGTGAAAAATGAAGTTACAACCTCTAGAAACACTTTAATAAGCTGCAAGCTAGAATTACTTACACAGCTAGGCAAACGTTACCTTAGAAAAGTAACATTTGTAACAACTTTTCCACACAAAAATCATAGAAGAAAATAAATCTTCTTTCCAAATGGTCCTGAGACAGTCACAGCAATTGCAAGTCCTAGCCAAAATAAACAATTTTAAGAAGAAATAAAGTTTTTCTTAAAGTAAATCTATTTCTGGAAGGTTTTCCTTAGTGGGTACTTATTTGCCTGGTCTTGAAGAAGTGCTAGCTGACAATCAATCTCTTCAAGCCTGCAAGGGGCACATACTTCAATGACAAGAAAGTTTGGAACGCTTGGCATTCTAACCATTTACTTTATTTGTCTCTCTTCCAATCCCTCGGTGGTTAGGGCTTGTAGAAGGCAACTTTAGACTTTGAATATAGGCCAGTTGTCATATCCTTGGCAGGGTATAACCCATACAGCTTAGGCTATGGTAACAGTGATCTAGTGCTAACAGTGTGCTAGAATCAAGCCAGTAGACTGGACAAGATAATAGAGGAGAGGAAACTCTAAAAATGGTGGAGGAGATAGAAGTACATGAGATAAACATATTGGATCAAGCAGTTCTAGCAATGATGGCAATAAAGAGAGAGAAGGGACCAAAAGAGAGGGACTGGGATGGAGAGGGGCGAGCTGCAAGTAGAAAGACTAAGAAAGGAAATAATTACTAAAACTGATACAGGAGTCAGTAGAGGAGAACACTACAGACAAGAAAGAATTGGGGAAACACTGGTGGGATGAAACCAAAGCAGCAGTTAGGGGAAAAGTCATGAGACAAAATGGGTAAAAAATATGTAAAATGAGGAAGAGATTAACAAAATAGGAAGGAGAACTGACCAAGATGCAAGGAGAAATAATGAAAATGGAACAGACAGAAAGGTGCTAAGGAAAAAGGGAGCAGTAATAAGAAGAAACTGAAGAAAAGGCAACTGCAGTTGGAAGTAAGGTAATGGTAGCTATAGAATTAACTGTGGATAAAGGGAGGAACAGGGGAAACATAAAGAAAAAAGTATAAAAAATGAAAAAAAAATGGGACAGAGGTACTAAGTGATAGGGAAAAAGGAGATAAGAGATCATACAAAAGGACAGTAAGGGTAGGGAACCCTTTAAGGAATATTACCAATAAATATACCAGGAGCAAAGAGAAAGAAAAGGAAGTCTACTTTGAGCTTGCAGACAGAGGAGTGAGGTACCAACCAGAAGGAAACCAGAGGGAGAAACTGAATGTTAAAAATTATGACAGTGGGGATCAAAGAGGCAGTCATGGCAATGGAAGACAGAAAGGTAAGGGGTCCAGTAGGATACCTAGTAGAATTCTACAAGTGGGTAGACAGGCTATATGGACAGTTATGAAGGAGAAGTATGAAAAGATAAGTGAAACATGGTAAATAGCAGATATAATGAAAACAGCCAGGGTGGTGGTGATCTAGAAATTTGGGGTAGGGGGACAGAACAGAAATTTCTCCTTAGAAAATCACAAATATCAAAGAGAATGTGAAACTGTTGGCAAAGGGACTTAGTTGGGAGTCTGCCAAGAATAATATAGGAGAATCAGAATGGTTTGTGAAAGGAAGAAGGGCAGAAATGAATGGCAACTAGAGAACAGCAAAAGGGGAAAGAGAAGTAGGAACTGCCTTTTGTGACCTACAAAAAGCCTTCAACACAGTCAGAAGAGAATTTCTCTGGGAGACTCTAGCAAAATGACAAATAGGGAAAAATTATAGTAATGATACAGGCAACTCGCAACAAGCCAGAAATAGAGGTAATGGTAAATGGAACAGTTTCCAAAGCACTAAGCAGGGGGATGGACCAGACAGTGGTGTCTTCTCTTCCCATGGCTAGTCATAGAAAAGCTGGCAACTGAAGTGGGGAAAAAGTACAACTAGTGGGTAGAACAACAGTACAGTTATGGTTCCTTATGTACACGAATGGTTGCATGTGTATGTCAGAGAATGTTGAGATGGCCATAAAGGAAATAATGCCAGCTTCTGCAAGGTTTGAAAGGGCCTCAGGGCTTAGATGTTATCAGAAAACGGTAGTGATCATCAGGACTGGAAACTGAAAAGGAAAAAAAGGAGAAGGACACATGCGAGAGAGAGAATACCATAAATACATGGGAGTATATGCAAGAAATAAATTAAGTGATACAATACAAATACATTGGAAGGAAAATTCAAAGGATACTGGAAAGTGGAGGATATAAACCATACATACTAGGTAAAATCAATGTGACAAGACTGACTGTCCCAGTTAAATTGCATGTACTAATAAACCTGCTTGTGGATCCAATGGGGATAAAACTAATAGGTCTGTAAAGAAAGGGAGACAGGTCTCAAAAAACAAACGAAGTCTGAGTAAGGAAAAGGTTGTCTGCAGACTGCTACACATATCCATGCAAGGCTCAGTGTAAAAGTTACATTGTGGATAGAGAGTAAGTGGAAGACCAAAAGGCAAGAGGACAAAGGGCAAAAAGGATGGTGGGAAAATATAAAAGAAAGAATGAAAATAAACTAAAGACATTGGCAAACATGAAAGCAGGACAAGGAAAAGAAAGAGACATAAGGGAAACAGAATATGACACACTTTCATAAGGAAAAAACAAGAAGAAAAATGGAAGAAAAAGGGGATAAGAGGAGAGCAGAAGTTAATGAAGGAATGTGCAAGAAAAACACACATTTTTCAAAACCTTATAGAACACAGGAATTTGAACTGAGAAGAAATGAATGGTGACTATGCACCAGAATGAGAGAAAATGGCTGGAGAAGAGATAGGATGCAGGAAAAGAATTAAAAATGAGGAGAAGGAAAAGGAGAGCCCCATGGGGAAATGAGAAAAGCAGGGGAACAGTAAAAGTTCAATGATTTATGAAAACCTGAAGGGGAAAGTGGAGAAAGCCAGAAAGAAAAGGATGGCAGATGGAGGAAATGTAGCAGACTGGGGAAGTGAAATACTGAAATGTCTTCGAAATAACATCACAGATTCAAAAATACATGGGGTGGGAGATCAGATATCAACAATGTTGCACAGATGGCATCTCACATCAAAAAAGGTTGCACAAGGAGGGCAGGAAAACAGACTAAAGATGCTGGAGATGCATGAAAGAAGAGGAAAGCTTGAAACATGTTCTGACACTGTACCTGAGAACAACAAATCTGGACACAGGTTTTGACAATCTGGAAGAGGACAGAGAGAAAAGAGGGACAAAGCTCCTGGGAAATTTGCATATGGGGTACAGGGAATGAAGGGGAGTTTGGCAGTACAAAGGCAATATAGGCAATAAGACTAAAGGTATACATGAAAAGTGTAAAAGCCAGAAACTGGAAAACAATGGGCAAGTGCCAGACAGGATAGCTGGACAGGAGATTTCTAGACATTGTTAAGGAAAAATGCAAAACAGGAGAAAATGAGAGCGTGGGAGAAGAAGAAATTAGAGGTTGTGAATAGTAATGAGAAACAGTGATCCACTGGCAGAAAACAAAAAATGCACAACACAACACTACATAGTGTGTAACTGTGAATGGAAATGAAAAATAAGGTAAACAAAATGGAGCATTACCAAAGTCAAGCAGAATAAAAAACTACCTCCTCATTCTTCAAAACACTGCATTCAGCAAAACTAACCCAGAATATCTTTAACCTTAATTACTATCTTTACACACTTGAAAGAATGATTCAACAACAAAGTGATCCAACAGTAGTAACAAAAAAAGTACTCTTTCAGAACGTCTTCTGCAGATTGCCATTCTACATAACTGTACTGAGCAGCTCTACCATACTCAGCTAAAGAAGTATCAATCATTTGCAACGCAAGAGTGACTCTGTGCTACTTCAAAAGATTGTCAAGATACTGTGTTGAGTTTAACAACTAGTGCATCTTTAGCAGCTAATGTCAGATTTTTTATTCAATTTTGGCACCAGGGGTGTAATAATGCATTTTTTAGAATGATGGTTTCAGAAAAGTACAACTGTGCAAGTCCTACTAATCTGTAACAGTAAATGTTTGAATTTTACACTGCCTCAGTGGCTTATTGGTTCTTTGCCTGCATAAACACATACCGGTAGCTTTCTAGAGCACAGAATCCCCTCTTCTAACTCTTTGTGATAGGATATTAGCTAAGCCCTTTTCATCAGAGGAAGCCTAACTGCTGTCACAGATAGTTGGTTATTCAAGCTTTAAGTGCCAAGTAGGTAGCTTAAAGAAGAACCTGAAATACGAATTTTCCAAAACTATCCAATTCACAGCCACATAACACCAACACAAATAATCAAAGCCAACCAACAACACAACAAGGCTGGGTACCACCAAACTATATAGAAAATAAGGGAGAGTTATGGGTTGGGTGGGTGCTGCCACAGAGACTGTGAAATATGAACATCTACTGATATAGGTAAGTAGGACTTGAGCAACTGTACTATGTTCATCATTCACACTGCCTCAGTGGCATATGGGTAGATTCCCAAAGCTTACCCTGGGAATGGTCCTCACAAAGCCTGCTCTGGAACTTGAGAAAGAATCCAGTTTGTAGTATTTTGTAAATGTATGAACAGAGGACCAAATTGCTGTTTCCAGAATGCGTTTAGAGTCCACTCTATTCCAATATGCCACTGAAGGGGATAAAGCTCTGGTAAAATCCATGATGGGAGTAACAAAAAACAACAGCAGAGGACAACCAGTGAGCAACTGTTTGTTTAGAGACAGGCTGCCCCTTCTTAGCCCCAGAATACGAAACAAACAGCTGTTAAGCTTCCCTGGAGGATTTATTTCAGTCAAGGTAGAAAAGAAAATTGAAAAATTTATGGCTTGATTCAGGATAAATTCAGAAACAATTATTTTTTTGGAGGGTCTGTGTTTTTATAAATACTTTTTCAATTAGCACTTAAGACATAGGCAAACATACATTATGGAAAACAAATCATATACCACTTTTTCCATATACATATATTATATATCACACTTTCTTCTATCACCAGTCAAACATTACGTAAATTGCTCAGTTCCCACCTTCTCTTAAACCTCACTCTTCCTCCAGAACTGTTCTCACAGTTTCCGTTTATTTCTATGTTATTTGTTCCTTCCCTTTTCTAAAGATCTCTCGTCCAGTTCTTTAATCTGTTTTACAACATTCAACGCTTCAAAGTACAGCTGGTTTAGATTTTGATTTCCATTATGTTTTCAAATCAGGCATTCTAAACCATCTTGTTCTATCAGAAGGATCAACTTATCCCACTTAACACTTGCTCTCTTCCCCTCCCAGATAAATCCCTTCAATTCTTTATTGATTATTGTCCACAGCTTGCACTCTTCCCCTCCCAGATAAATTCCTTCAACTCCTACTGGATTATTGTCCACAACTTCTCACTAGGTTGATAAAAATATGTCTGATTTCTATATAAAATTAAAGGGACTAAAACATTCTCACTGTTTGTATCTTACCAAATCTGATGATACTGTGATCCCTCCCTATGCAAAAGCTTACAATCTGAGGCTACTAGCATACTTGGACAGTTTATGCTTCTTAGGCGACAAATGTATGAACTTAGTACAAGACATGAACATATGAGTCACTAAAAGAAGTAAGGCCTGCTGAGATGTATATGACATGTAACCCTGTGACAGGGACATCATGCAAGAGCCAAGCATTGTGATCCTGTGAATGAGAGACCATGAGATTTTTAAAAGACCTACATGAAAGGCCATAATCTGAAAATACCAAATTGCTTCAGCCACTGCACACTGACTAGTGAAAATGAACCTGTACACATCTACACCACGGCTTGTTTGCTATACAAAACCCTTCCCCATATGAGTTTCTATTTAATTTTTAAAAGCTGAACAGAACAAGACAGTATAATTCACTTTTTTCTTGAATCTCTTTTTAATAAATAACCTCTAACACAGGAGATAATGAAACTGCATTTAGGGGAATACATCAATGACCACTGATTTTAGCTTCATAGGTATACGCTAGGGTAATAACCACCAGGACCTTTATAAACCTAGCTATGCAACCCAACCCAACCCACTTCTGTCCCTATGTATCATGGACATTTATTAGGACAGGGATGTTAGGAACCTTTTAGAGGTTATGTGTGTTAATTTGGGCATTACTGTCTGCCTTTGTCTGTCAGAGACATGGGACCAGAGCCAGGGTGAACTTCTGATTTACCATCCAGTGGTCAAGGTTATGCTTAAATAAAGTTTAGGAATGGACTCCGTTTCGCGTGGATGTGGAGTCTGTTCAAGAACATGGGGATCCCCTGAGACACACATCTGTCTCAGCAACATGTCTTTTTATGTCAAAAGCAAAATTTAAATATGTGGATATGATGCTGTTCATTATGCGGAGGTGCAAAAGGTCCATCAGGGCTAGATCCGAGGAAGCCTTGTATGCCAACCATAGTTCACCTCTAAGTAACCTGTAGGAGAAAGAAAGATGGAGATACAGCTGACATTTGCTTATTTGTTGTTTGCCTGCTTGTTAAGCAACTTGTAAGGTGGCCAGATCCAAGGACACCTTTCAGCGAAGTCCTTGGCCAACAGGATGTATAGAAATTCACACCAACCATAATAAAGTAATCTAAATGGAATCAGTATGCATGACATACAAGTAAACAATTCAAACTACTTATTCAGATAATAAACTAAATAAAGTCACAACAATAATGCTTCACTTTGAATAATGTAAATTAAGTAATTACTCAGATTACTAAAACACTGACACTTTTACTGGAAAGTTAAAAAGCCAACCAGTTTAATATTAACCTCTTAGAGAAATTCTGTTCATTTTTGTTGGTTTTTTTTAATATATTTATCTGCCTTCAGACCTGTTTGATGGCTCCAATACATTTAACAACTTGCCCACTTGATTTGTGCGACAGGATGCATTAGCCAAGAGAGGTGATCCTGCGAATGTGAGAACTTGAGATTTTTAGAAAACCCACATACAAGGGCACAATTTGTAAATACCTAAGCTAGGAGAAAGTTCTACATCCCTGTCATTCCTGCCTGGAGTGCCACATAAGCCCATTCATTCCCACCTACAGCAAGAGGTGAGTGACAGGGAGCAGGTCAACTACTTGGTCCAATGGAGTGGCCTACTGTCCCCTTTGAACCACCTCCACCCTTCTGGCAAATCTGTGAACTCTGCAGCTGCTGCTGCCCTGAAGTATGCCTCTGTGGGCTTAATGGGCTACGTGCATATAAACATAAACAGTAGGTGCTCATAGGCTCATGCTCCACAGGTGCAGCACCTAGTGTTTCTGCTCAGTGTCACCCACATGACAAGCTACATCTGCCTCCCTCTCCCCAGGATGGTCTATCCAGCAGTGAACACTTACTCTCATACTCCTGTGCCAGCTCCTTCAGATGGTTGCCCTGCTACTCGAACTCAGATCATCAGTGCAGCAGTCAGTGTTTTCTCCCTCTATGCCATAAAGATGCTTTATTCTGTTCAGAGTTTACAAAGGGGTACACATTATTCCAGCAAGTAAATGCTGCCTTATTAAATATTTTTTTCACATAAAACCCAAACAAAGGCAAATCTCTTCAGGGAGAGCTTAAGACGTTTTCACAATATGCTAACTGAACTATGCAACTATATTAGTTTCCGCAGGTATCCTACATTCAAATACACTGCACTACTTATATGTTAATCTTATATGTACAGTGATGTTATGCCTTTAGTCTACAGGGTAGTTACATATACCCTTTAACTTATTTAGTTACTTTACATTTTTTTACAAGGTAATTGAACTCTTCAAATGACCCTTTTCAGTCACAACGGGTGGAAAATTAAAAAATGACAAAAGTACAACATTAAAAGGAAAACAAATAATGAAAAATGTTTACAAATAAAGCATACAGAGTATAAGTATTAACATAATATGTCTATATATATATATATATATATATATATATATATATATATATATATATATATATATATATATATATATATATATACACACACACACACACACACACACACACACATATGGACCCCATTAGTTGATCGAGTTTTCAGAAACTCGAAATTCAACCATATGATCAAGTTTTAGAAAACCTGAAGCTTTTGAATGGAGATCACGATACAGTTTTGATCGGGAAATTTACCCTTTTCCTCACTGCAAAAACATAAAAACCTAAAAAGGTAGATTTTTGTGGGGGTTTTTTTGTATGTTTTTGTTTTGATGTTCGAGTTTTTGGATACTCGATCATATGGTCTCGGCTGTATGAATTTCGAGTTTCTGAAAACTTGATGATCTGACATAGACATATATTTATATATATGTGTGTGTGTGTGTGTGTGTATGTGTCTACCTGTATATATATATATATATATATATATATATATATATATATATATATATATATATATATATATATATGTTACCTATCAAAACATCAAGACCATAACATCTAAACTTCAAAACATCTAAAACTCATAACATCGAATCTCAAAACATTGAAAACTACAAAGCAACTATAAATCACATCCCACACACTGTTTACTACGTTTCTGCAGGGGGGAAAGCCCTCCTGCATCCCCCAAGTGGGGGCTCCGCTCCCCACACCTCCTGTAAATTACACCCTCGTGACCAAACCACACCAACTGTGGGTAAATCCAACATTACCCACACCCAGGCGTGGGTTATTGCTATAGTATACTACAACTGGATTAACACAAATAAATTACATACAAAGATAACACAGTAAATGAACAGATAGAAGGAAATAATGTTTGGTCAGGACAGTTGAAAAAGAACAAATGAATACAGTTGAGTAACAATGAGTGTCAATAAGCATGTTCAAACACAAAAATTCAGATTATTATCCACATCAGCATAAACAAATGCAAGAGTTGTGAAATGCTAAGTGTGAGCTGTTGCATGAACAAGGATCATTATTTTCAAAAAACATAATATCTAGCAAAACTGCTAGAACCTCAGTTACATATTGTCTGGGATTAAGTTAATATCTGCAGCCTACACACATTCACACATGCTGATACAAAGTACAAATCTCTGCTGAAACATAATACCAGCAGAATAAAAACCTCTGGCATAATACATTTGAAGGTACTCTTGGTAATCAGTTTGTAAGTAAGCAGTTTACAACTTCTTCAATAATACTGCTGCAAAACAATTTTCAAATATAAGTACAAAAAACATACTGAAAAGGTAAAATGAAACAGACTGAAACAATTCCTTAATAAGCTCTTCTGCAAACTAATTCAAGACATACAAAAATAAATTTAAATAATAAAATTTACTGACAGTGTCCAAGAAATGTAAATCTTCTTTGCTGCCACCAAAGATCATCACTTCACTTTCATTTCCAACGCAAGCTGTATGCCATAGCCTATAGGGATTGATAACACAACAATAAGTACTTTGGAGAAAACAAGTGACATTGCAATTAGAGGATACTTTTTTGACGATTTTTATAGTTACACATATCAGTTGTGAGATGTTACTTCAAAAAGAGTTAGAAATATGCCTCAAAGACTTTATTATTTTGTAAGGCATATTACTGTGGCTGTAATACAAGTTTAGTTGTGCACAAAATAAAACACTCCCTGAATAACATCCCTTATATTTAAGCAGTTTCATGGCAAAGAACTATGTTTTTTGGGGGAAAAAAAACACTCCCCTGCTGATTAGTCCAGAAAGTAAAATTGTGTAAATTAAACTTACCATAACAGTAGATGTTCTAATAGATCTTTGTTGCAATGACCTAAGATATATGGGTCCTAACCCACAGCAACAATCAGCTTCCAAAAGCTAACGATGTCTTTCATGCACACCATCTGTCAGGAGCTTGAGCAGAGTTCCATAAAAAAATCAACAAAACACTTCAGAGCATTTTTTTTTTTGGCCAGGAGGAAGACAACAGAATTGAAGAGCTATGCTATGAAGCAAACTTAATGACTATATAAAGATGTGGTGGACAAATCAATAGCCTGTTAAAACCAAAAAAAATTATAAGCAAGAAAAAAGGAGCTGGGTGGAGGGGAGGGGAGGCTACTGCAACAGTGGTCTAATAGAATATCTACTGTTAAGTAAGTTTCACATACACAAATGTACTAAACTCTAACATAGATGACTGTTGCAGTAGTCTATATGGAAAGATAACCATAGTTTATGAAAGAAAAGGACAAAAAGAAAGGAGGCAAATAAGCTGAGACTCCACTAGCCTCTGGAGAATGGTCCCAGCAAAGCCTGTTCTGAACCTTGAGAAGGAATCTAATTTGTAGTTCTTTGTTAAAATGTGCCCAGAGGACCAAGTTGATGCCTTTAGAATACTTCCAGAAAGCCACCAAAGAAGCCAAAGCCCATGTGCAATGAGCTGTAACCCTGCCGGGAGGTGGTTTATTATGGTGAGTAAGCAGGTTCAAATGGAGAGAGAGGAAGCTTTTCAAGCACTAAGTTCAAATCCCAAAACGAAGCCACCTGTTTCCTAGATGGAGGAGAATGTACCACCCCTTTCAAAAGCTGTTTAACTTGAGCAGTATTAGAAAGCGGAGATCCAAGGGCAGACAAGCGGAAATGTACATTGACAGTGGGATACAAAAGGCAACCGGAAAGCAACTCACAAAAATAATCAAGAATCAGAGGTAACTGGACTCAAGAGGATCCTGGGTCTTTGATGGACACCAAATGGAAAAATGTTTCTACTTGCACATACATGATTTTCTAGTAACAGATTTTTCACCTTCTTTAGCACCTGTTGCATGTTGTCAGACAAAAGCTGCTTAAAATTTTATCAAAATCCTACCATGCAGCAGACTTTGAAGATGGCTGTACACTGAGTAAATGCTTAATTTCAGCTATCCTAGTATGAAAACAAAAACCCAGGAAAGAGAGACAGTGAATTTGTCTTACTGGGAAAATTTCAGTTACTGGCTAGTAAGTGGACTGCCTGGACACCGGCAGCAAAATAGAAATTCCGAGAACCCAAAAGAAAATCAATCACAGATGCAGAGGAGAAAACACTGGCTGGAAAGAATCCTGCAGATGTTCAGCAAAACCCAGGTCAGGCTCGAGCTTTGGTGCAATACACGACTTCCAGTAATCTGCAGGAAAAATAAATCGAATGTGCTCAGAGCTGATTGATATTGAACACTGAAATAGTATATCAAATCAAATAACAAAAGGGTGAAAAAATGGAAGAAGCTTTAAACAGATATTCAGATGAGCTGATAAAACTGCAAAAATCAAAGGATGAAATGAAGAAAAGACTGGCTGAGTATGACACTACACAAGAAGAGACATTTAAAAAAATGAAGAACTATAGGAGAGACCACAAAGGGAAATCCTGTGATTTTCTGCTGTACCAGTAATACTGGAAGGGACAGACTGTATTTATTATCTGAAAGCAGAAATACGCAAATGGACTTGTATTCCACAGTAGATAGTTGTTAATTGAAAGAGCACATTGTGTGTATGCTCCAAACCTGGCCATGAGAAAGCAGCCAATAGCTTTAATAGTAAAGATGCAATCTTACTAGCAGAAAGAGTTGATTCTACCAAAACTGTAGCAGAAGGAAAAAGTACTAAATGTTGGAGACAGTAGAGTGTTTGTGGAGAGTGATTACTCACTGTACACCAGGCAGAAGAGGAGTAAATTTATTCCAGCAATCAGGGAATATTGAGAAGTTGAGAAGGAGGTGTGAGATTCAAGCTGGTATATCCAATTATCTTCAAGATATTTTTTTATGGAGGGTCAAAGTCAAGTCATTATTTGATGGGACTTCCACAATGGCTGCACATTGAGTAATAGCTTAACTGTGTGAAGAGAAATCCAGCAGACCTAGATTTCTAGGTAAGTTTCAATAACTGGGTAATAAGTGCATTACCTACATGCCAGACAAAAAGAAAGACACAGGACCTGAAGGAAAATCAGCTGCAAAGGGAGATGGAAAAAAAACACTGACTGGGAAAAGTACTGCAGCTGTTCAGCAAAAAGCAGTGCAACATCCAAACATGACTTCCAGTAACCTAGAGGAAAGTATAAGGCAAAACTGCACACAGACCTGACTAAGATAAATGAAACACTGATGGAGTATATCAACTCAAAAAATAAAAGGCTAGAAAAAATGGAAGAAGCTGTGAGCTTTGGCCAACTGAGACCTACATGAGTGGAGTTAAGTAGATTTTTATCTGCACTTTTATCAAATAATACACGAGTTAAAATAATTTGTTTGTGTTGCATTGAACAATATCTAGCTGGAAGTTGACTGTTTTTTCAGTAGGTCTTATACAAGTGGCATTTTCAGTTAAGGCTTGTTAAAAAACCTGCATAGCCAGTGATAAGTGGGGGTAGTTTACCTCATTGTTATTCGGTTTCTGTCTTATACATGTGGTACAGTGAATTGTTTTCTGTTTAAACTGTGAGCTTTGGCCAACTGAGACCTGCATGAGTGGAGTTAAGTAGATTTTTATCTGCACTTTTATCAAATAATACACGATTTAAAGTAATTTGTTTGTGTTGCATTGAGCAATATCTAGCTGAAAGTTGACTGTTTTTTCAGTAGGTCTTATACAAGTGGTATTTTCAGTTAAGGCTTGTTAAAAAACCTGCATAGCCAGTGATAAGTGGGGGTAGTTTACCTCATTGTTATTCGGTTTCTGTCTTATATAAGTGGTACAGTGAATTGTTTTCTGCTTAAACTGTGAGCTTTGGCCAACCGAGACCTACATGAGTGGAGTTAAGTAGATTTTTATCTGCACTTTTATCAAATAATACACAAGTTAAAGTAATTTGTTTGTGTTGCATTGAGCAATATCTAGCTGGAAGTTGACTGTTTTTTCAGTAGGTCTTATACAAGTGGTAGTTTCAGTTAAGGCTTGTTAAAAAACCTGCATAGCCAGTGATAAGAGGGGGTAGTTTACCTCACTGTTATTCGGTTTCTGTCTTATACAAGTGGTACAGTGAATTGTTTTCTGTTTAAACTGTGAGCTTTGGCCAACTGAGACCTAAGAGTGGAGTTAAGCAGATTTTTATCTGCACTTTTATCAAATAATACACGAGTTACAGTAATTTGTTTGTGTTGCATTGAGCAATATCTAGCTGGAAGTTGACTGTTTTTTCAGTAGGTCTTATACAAGTGGTATTTTCAGTTAAGGCTTGTTAAAAAAACTGCATAGCCAGTGATAAGTGGGGGTAGTTTACCTCATTGTTATTCGGTTTCTGTCTTATATAAGTGGTACAGTGAATTGTTTTCTGCTTAAACTGTGAGCTTTGGCCAACTGAGACATACATGAGTGGAGTTAAGTAGATTTGTATCTGCACTTTTATCAAATAATACACAAGTTAAAGTAATTTGTTTGTGTTGCATTGAGCAATATCTAGCTGGAAGTTGACTGTTTTTTCAGTAGGTCCCCACCCACCCTCCCTGTTTTTGTCTTGGTGTTAATCTTGGTGGCTTTGAAACTGCCCGCCCCTCTTGTAAATTTGTACTTAGATACTCCTCCTGGGCCCACCTCATTTGCTCACTCAAAAAAAAAAATGTATCTGCTTTTACTGTATTTGTATTTCTTCCTACTTTATTTTGCTTTTGCGTCATCTTAAAAGTACTCAGTTGTATTTATTACTGCTTGGTGTAACTCATTCTAAGCCTTTTAGTTTAAGCACTTGAGCTTCAGACCAGTTGTTTTACATTAGGAAGGTTTGTGGCCTGCACTGTGGTGGCAGGACAGGTAGCTTACATCCTTCTAAGTAGGGAACTGCTGATTGAGGGCTCAGTGTCTGTTATTCTAAAAGTGTATAAATTCTGGTTTAAGCACTTGGGCTTCAGGCCAGTTATTTTACATTAAGAGGGTTCATGGTCTGCACTCTTGTGGGAGGAGAGGCTGGACTCTGCCCTTCTGAGCTGGGAATTTCTGGTTAAAGGCTTATAGTGCCTGCATATTTGAACTGTTTCTTACTGAAATTGGTACTCCTTGTTTGCTGTAGCATAGACTAGATCGAGGCCTGCTGAATCTAGCTTTGTTTGTATGCTTGTTGTTTGTTTGCTTATTTCCCTGAAACACTAATTCCACCTAAAACACAGCTTTTCAGTGCTTCTTTGGATCCCTAGTGATATCTGCATTGCTTACTGTACTTATTTCCTTGTTTCACTTGAATGAAAGTTACTGTTTGTCATTTTTGCATTTAAGTTACCTGTAGCACATTGCATTTAAGTTACCTGGCACTTGCTCACTAAAGCAATTATATAAGTCAGCACTAAAAAATTAAAAGCACTACACCCTCCACAAACTCCCCTTGAGTACCTTGTTCCCCATTGGCCCTTTTTTTTCAATTATAAAGGAATTCCCAATACTATTCTAGCATGTCCAAAGGTCAGTTGTCAATCTCCTCTCCGGTCCAGCTGGTGAATCTGGGAATCTTGAGGCAATGTTACAACTGCCTCATGTACACAGACAACCCTCTCCTCCTTCCAACAAATTCCAACACATGAGAGAGATGCCACCATATAGCCAAACTGGAGGCTAAGCTCTCTCAACTCAGTACTGGCGTAACCAGTCAGGAGGAAAAGGAAACCACACTCACTACAATTCCAGTCTCACAAAGACCTACCACGACAGCAAACCAAACACATAAACACACAAAAACATACTCAGAGGCTCTAAATAAAAATCTGCCAAAGCAGCAGAGACCTCCAAAGCAGACACCCAAGCAACCGCTACCCCAAAACAAAACATGGGCAACACATAGCTCACAAAGTCAGTGTGCCGAACAGTCACAGCCCTTAAGGCTAAACAACACACCTGATACACTTGTAATAGGTGACTCTATCATCAGGCACATGGACGTCCTGCTCACCAGGCTGAACAAGGAGAAGGTCACAGTGAGCTGCCTGTCGGGCGCTAGGATCTGCCACATAACACAAGCACTCAGTTCACTCCAGGGCAAGTACAAGATGATCAATTTCAACAATTGGCTTAAGTATTGGTGTCATTCAAAGGGGATCCAATGCCTGTCAGCCTGGGATGACATGCTCGACAAGCCACGATGCTTTGCTAGGGACGGTTTGCACCTATCACCCCTGGGCTTTCGGATATTGGCAAAGGCTCTTGCTACCCCCATAGTGCCTTTTTTAGGCAAGGCTCAAAAGACAAACCCACCTCCATAGGTATCACAAGGGATAAGAAACTAAGAGTAATGTTACTCAACGCCAGAAGTCTAAACCTCAAGATGCATGCACTCTAAACTCTCCTTAGCATGGAGATCATTGATATCTGTGCAGTAACAGAAACCTGGTTCAAGGCTCCCGAGAGCACCCCAGCACTACCAGGTTACACCTCATACCATGCTTTTCAGCCCCAAACCTTGGACCGAACCACAAAAGGAGGGGTAGTATCAATATTCGTCAAAGATACCCACACCTCCAGGTTGGTGGCACAGCACGAAGCATCAGAGACTATCCATGTGCAACTAACAGTGGGTAAAACTGTCTTCCAGTTTATAGCCTGCTACAGACCACCCTCCCAAACCCAGGAACTCCACTCGGCCTTCCTGAGAACACTGGAAAATATGAAGGTCTCTCCAAACACCATTATACTGGGCGACTTCAACTACCCAAACATAGACTGGGAGCATTACTCTAGCTCCAACACCCTAGCCCAAAGGTTCCTAGAATTTATAAACTCAAATGCTATGGAACAACTTGTTACCACTCCCACATGAGGGGAAAACATACTGGACCTGATCATCACCAACATGGGGACTTTATGCTCCAGACCAGAAGTGTATCCCTCACTGGTAAGATCAGACCATAAACTAATCATACTGGATATTCACATCCCGACCCCACGCCCTGCCCAGAAAACCACTGTGAAAAACTTCTCTAAAGCAAATTTCACACTCCTCAAAACCGAGGTGGAATCCTTCAAAGCCCCTGGGCCTGTGGAAAATACGGCCCAGACCGCAGAATCCTTTATAAATGCATTCTATGAACACCTTCAGGAATGCATGGATCATGCAATCCCAAATAAAACCAAGACCCAATCCTCCAAAGGCAGATGTCCTGTCTGGAGGACCACACATAAACAAACTATACAATAGAAGGAGGAAGCTACTACATGATAGAGCAAAATCCCAAAAAGGGAAGGCATCTCTGACCAGTATTAGCAAAAAACTATGGGCACTCATAAAATCGTCTAAGGCCAGCTTCGAGAGAAAAATTGCACAGGACACTAAGGATAATCACAAGGCTTTCTTTAGTTATGTTAGGAACCTGGGTGGTAATTCCCAGATATGCTCAGAATTAGTCCAAAATGACAAAAAATACACCGAACCAGCAGACATTGCCAACATCCTAGCTGACAGGTTCAGTGCAAACTCCCCCTCCTCCCCACCAAAAGGGCAAATATCTATCCAAGCAGAGTGCTGCCCCCCTGACATCTCAGACGCTCAGGTAAGAGCCACCCTCTCCAAAGCAAAAAACACAGCATCAATGGGACCAGACGGTGTCCTGGGCTGCGTCCTACATGAACTCCAAGAAGAGCTAAACACAAACATAAAACTACTGTTCAATCTCAGCCTTACTACAGGATATGTACCCAAAGAGTGGCGTACAGCAACGGTGGTCCCTCTCCACAAAGGTGGTGCCTCAATGGATCCTGGAAACTATCGCCCCATAAGCCTGACTAGCTTGGTCTGCAAAGCTATGGAAAGGATCATCATGGACCTTATAAATAAAGATATTGGGGACCTACAGACACTGGATCCTACCCAGTTCGGCTTTGTTAAGGGCAGATCCTGCCTCTTAAACCTGGTCGATTTCTTTGAAACAGTCACCAAGGCCATTGACGAGGGGAAGGTGGTCCACACAGCCTACCTGGACCTCGCAAAAGCCTTCGATACAATACCACACTCGGGCATTATAGATAAGCTCACCAGCTTAAATATAAACCCCTATGTCACTAGATGGGTTGTAAACTGGCTCAAGGACAGAACCCACATGGTTAGAATTGCTGGAGCCATGTCAGACTCCAAACCAGTTACAAGTGGCGTCCCACAAGGCTCAGTCCTGGGACCTCTCTTGTTCGCTATATATTTCTCAGAGGTACAGGCCAACACGGAAGGACTGTGGCTGACCAAGTGCGCAGATGACTGCAAACTGGGCGCCATAATCGACTCTCCAGCTACACAAGCATCCTCCAAAAGGGCCTCATAGAAACGGACAACTGGTGCCAGAGCCATGGCCTCAAGCTAAATGCCAAAAAGTGTATAGTCATCCCCTTTGACAAAAACAAAGTGCCCCCAAATGACCACATAAGTGGTAATCCATTAAGTACGGAATAAGTAATTAGGGACCTGGGGACCCAAGTTGATAGCAATCTCTCATTTGACAACCACGTGGCCAAAGTGGTTAGAAAAACATTTTATATAGCTCACCTAATCATGAAGGGATTCACATCTAAATCAGGGGAGGTCATCGTGCCTCTTTACTCATCCCTCATCAGGCCCATAATTGAGTACAATGCCCCTTTTGGGATGTACCTTACCAGACACCTGCAGCAACTGGAAAGACCCCAAAAGTACCTCACCAAGAGGATCAAAGGGCTCAAACAGATGCCATATGCTGCCCGGTTAAAGAAACTCCAGCTCTACTCAGTGGCACACCGCCTGCTCAGCGGTGATCTGTGCCTGGCGATAAAGCCATGTCCAACCCGGAATTAATGGGCATGCTGCACCTCAGAAAATCCAAATCCCATCGAGCTACGCACTCGAGAGACTTGAACCTCAGCAATGAAATAAATAGGACATGCTGGAGGGACAGATTCATAACCCAGGGGCTCCCTTCACTCTGGAATAAAATCCCAGTCCAGGTTAGGCAGAGTCCCTCATTGACTCTCTTCAAGAGGAATCTTGATGAGTGGATGGGGGATCATAGGTTTACCTCTGGTATCACTTCTGTGTCACTGTTAGACAGAGGCACAGTATACTAACCTCAAAAAAGGGCACAGCAAAATTAATTTAAAATTGGTGGCGAAAGCCAAACACACTCTGACTTGGCTTATAAATGCCCTAGGGCAGATAGCCTAGTATGAACCTATGAACCTATATTCAGATAAGGTGATAAAACTGCAAAACTCAGAGGCTGAAACGAAGAAAAGGCTGGGTAACTATGAGACTGCACAAGAAGGGATGTTTCAAAAAAAAATAAAAGAAATAAAGGACACATCATGTATGGAAAACCTGAGATTTTCTGCTGTACCCGAGAAGCTGGAAGGAACAGATCATATTAATTTGAAAAAATGCATAGAAATGGAACTGTACTAGTATGCCATAACAGGAATTGTTAATTGAATGGGCAAACTGTGTGCATGCTCCAAACCTGGTTATGAGAAAACAACCTAGACCTTTAACAGTAAAGATGCAATCTTACAAGCAGATGGAGTTGATTCTGATAAAAACTGTAGCAGAAAGGCAATATACTAAAAGTGGGAGACAGAACAGTGTTTGTGGAGAATTACTACTCATTGTACACCAGGCAGAAGAGGAGTAAATTTATACCGTTATTCAGGGAATGCTGAAAGGCAGACATGATAGTCAAACTGTTGTACCCAGCTATCTTCAAAATATTTTCCCTGGAGGAAGAAAATCATTTTTGAAGAAGTACATGCTATGGAAGAAATACAAATTTTGTCCAACAAAAACTGAACTGTGAACCAGAATGAGATTCTGCTCCTTGTTCTTCTAATAATAAAGACCATATAGAGACTGTGCCAGTGAAACCTTTTCCAGTGCTTCAATGGAAAATACTTCAGAGAGGGGGAAAAAACACAAGAGCTGACTAGAAGAATTGACTGTACATTTTGGTACAAGCTCCCATTTATGACAGGTTTTTTGGCAAAATTGACAGTGTCCAAATCGTGGCTGTGTTGAGTCCAAACGCTTTTGAGATACCATTGTAGCTTCCTCATATGCAGTTTGGCATTGGGAAGTACTAGAATGCAAGATGCCATGAACCCCAAGGCTTGAAGAACTGTCCTTGCAGTCAGCCTGGACATTACTGATAGCTGTTGGAAGTATAGGTGAAGATTTCTTTGTTTGTCCGGGGTAAGAAATGCCATCTGAGCAGCTGTATTCAGTCTTACACCCAGAAAACACATCTCTTGTGAGGGTACTAGACTGGACTTTATTTCGTTCACAGAATACCCTAGGCATCTTAAAACTGTCATTACATACTGCAGATGTTGAAGAAGTTCGTGCTTGCCTTGAGCCAGAATCAAACAGTCGTCCAGATAAGGATAAATTTGAATTCCTGTTAGTCTGAGAAAAGCTATTACTGGAGCCAGGACTTTTGTGAATACCCTGGGCGCAGTAGACAAGCCAAAGGGCAATGCAGAGAACTGATAATGCAAATTCCCATTCCGAAATCTCAGGAATTTTCTGCAACTGGGCCTGATAGGAATGTGAAGATAGGCCTCTTTGAGATCCAGAGTCACCATCCAGTGATCTTTGCCCAGCATAGGTAACAGCTGTTGCAGTGTTAACATCTTGAATTTTGGAATTTCCAGAAAGGTGTTTAGAATGGACAAATCCAGAATTGGTCTCCAAGTATTTCCTTTCTTTGACACTAAGAAAAGACGGGAATAAAACCCTGTGCCTCTTTCTGCAGAAGGTACTTCCTGTATTGCTCCCAACTGAAGCAGAGAAGAAATTTGTGTCTGTGCTTCCAGTCTTTGCTGATGAGGCACATCCGGCATACCTTTGAAAGGAGGGAATGTGTGAAAATAAAATTTGTAGCCTCGAGTTATTATGTCCAATACCCATTTGTCTTGGGTAACCAAATGCCAATTCCTTTTGAAAAGTCCCAGTTTTCCTCCTAGAGGAGCTGCCAGCAAGGCAGAGTCCGGCAGCTGAAGACACAGGTCATTGGGTCTGTTTCCGAAAGGACTGACCCCTGCCCTCCCCAGCAGAAGGGGTAGAAGAACTCAAAGACCTAGAAGTAACAGGGCCCTGAGAGGAAGCCCTACCTCTACCTCGCCTCGACCTGCCCCTAGATTGATAATCCGAAGAGGGGAAAGACCATCCCTTAGCAGGCCAATTCCTACTGAACTTAGGGGGCTGAACCTGTAAAAAGTCCTTAACTGTCTGCATAGACTTAGCTTTTTCCTCCATTTTTTTCAAAACTGATTCTACTGGAGGACCAAAAAGAACATCAGATTGTAGAGGAGCATCCATAATTCGAGCCTTAACATGCTCCGACAAGGTCTGATCTTTAAGCCAGGCATGCCTGAACAACTGAACTAGTAGCAGCCACCCTGGAAGAAGCCTGTAAAGCATCAAAACCACACTGCAAAGAATGCTTACCAACTTGGTCTGAAGCATGCACTAAATCCTGAAGCTCCTTACATTCAATACCTTCAGCTAAAGCATCTACTTTACATTTCAATTGGCCCAGCAAATAATTTTGATACCTGAGCATATGAAACTGACAATTTAAAGCTCTCATAGCCAAAGTAGAAGAGGTATACAGTTTTTTACCCCACCTATCCAGGGCCCTAGCATCCTTGTCCAGAGGAACTGGATTCCTAACCACAGAAGCCCTAACACCTTTGGGGCCTTGAGTAATAGTTTCTGGATCAGCCCTAGGACTCTTATATAAGTACTTGTGAGCTTCCGAACCCTGTAGTATCTATCTGGTTTAACCGGGCAGGAGGCAGAGAATCTGGGTTAAGGGCAGCCTCAGAAAATACATCCTGAACAACATCCAGTACAGGGGAATAGCCAAGGGCCTATGCTGAGGCAAAACAAGAATTCTCTTAGCCTTTTACGAGAATCAGAATAATCCTGGCCTCCCATTTGAAATGTTCCCTCATGGAATGCAAAGTCTCAGAGAAAGAAAAATCTTCTGGAGGGGACGAGAGGAGTAGTGTCCTCAGCCTCCGAATCAGAATAGGAGGGAAATCCTGAAGTTCTTCTACAGAGGAATCTGACTCATTGGAAGACTGAACCAAACCCTCCAACTCTGTCTCTACCCTGGGCCTCTTCGCAGGGGGCATAGAACCCCTAATTAAAGTAATCAAATCTTCAGCCATCTTTAACATGTGCTTCCTAGGAGCTGGACCCTGGGGACTAGCACCAGCAGGGGCAGACTTAGACTTAGAATGGGCTTTGCTTTGAGAAGGAGGAGGCCTAACTACCCTATGAGGGGAGGGAACCACTGACATCAGAGAAGCACCCTCAGTCTGGCCTAACACAGGAGAAGCCACTTCCTGTAGTAACAAAGGCTCCCCTTGAAACTCAGGTAAACTTTCAGAAGGAGCCGCTGAAGTAGTCAGTGGTTCTACAGAACCGGCGTCCGGAGTGGACGACTCATCCTGTTTGGACCGCAAAGACTTTTCTTTGCGTTTCTTAGAAGAACCAGGCGTCGGAGAATCCGACGGCATGTTGTAATTACAACGTTTACCAAACACCAGCCTAGCACAGTCCAACCGACGTTTAATAGTACGCTTGTTAAAAGTAGCACAAAAGCGACACCCAACAACGTTGTGCTCAGGCCCCAAACAAGGAATGCAGAGTGAATGGTAATCCCTATGAGGAATCTGTTTCCCACAAGAAATACAGTTATTAACTTTTTCTGACATCCGTCAATACTGAGGCAAGAAAAGACAAAAGTGTCCCCAACGGGGTACTTAGCCCAACTTGGTCTCCGGTCTGAAACTCGAAAACCGACAATTCCAGAACGCCGAACGGCACTTGCAAATGCTGCTTCTGCTTAGGACCACGCGGCAAGAAAGACTGAGGTTATGGCGTCGGTCATGCGCATTTGTACTGGCACGTACTGACGTCAGTCTCGGGCGCCGATGACCGACGCCGGTTCTAGCCCTTTGGTATTCGGGCCGATTGTGGACAGTGGAATACCCATATGTAAGGACTGCAGCAATGGGAGACGAAGAACATCTCTCCTTAGCATGGAGAACATCGATATCTGTGCAGTAACAGAAACCTGGTTCAGGGCTCCCGAGAGCACCCCAGCACTACCAGGTTATACCTCATACCATGCTTTTCGGCCCCAAAACTTGGACCGAACCACAAAAGGAGGGGGGAGTATCAATATTCGTCAAAGATACCCACACCTCCAGGTTGGTGGCACAGCACGAAGCATCAGAGACTATCCATGTGCAACTAACAGTGGGTAAAACTGTCTTCCAATTTATAGCCTGCTACAGACCACCCTCCCAAACCCAGGAACTCCACTCGGCCTTCCTGAGAACACTGGAAAATATGAAGGTCTCTCCAAACACCATTATATTGGGCGACTTCAACTACCCAAACATAGACTGGGAGCATTACTCTAGCTCCAACACCCTAGCCCAAAGGTTTATAGAATTTATAAACTCAAATGCTATGGAACAACCTGTTACCACTCCCACAAGAGGGGAAAACATACTGGACCTGATCATCACCAACATGGGGACTTTATGCTCCAGACCAGAAGTGTATCCCTCACTGGTAAGATCAGACCATAAACTAATCTCACTGGATATTCACATCCCGACCCCACCCCCTGCCCAGAAAACCACAGTGAAAAACTTCTCTAAAGCAAATTTCACACTCCTCAAAACTGAGGTGGAATCCTTCAAAGCCCCTGGGCCTGTGGAAAATACGGCCCAGACCGCAGAATCCTTTATAAACGCATTCTATGAACACCTTCAGGAATGCATGGGTCATGCAATCCCAAATAAAAAGACCCAATCCTCCAAAGGCAGATGTCCTGTCTGGTGGACCCCAGCCATAAACAAACTATACAATAGAAGGAGGAAGCTACTACATGATAGAGCAAAATCCCAAAAAGGGAAGGCATCTCTGACCAGTATTAGCAAAAAACTACGGGCACTCATAAAATCGTCTAAGGCCAGCTTCGAGAGAAAAATTGCACAGGACACTAAGGATCATCACAAGGCTTTCTTTAGTTATGTTAGGAACCTGGGTGGGAATTCCCAGATATGCTCAGAATTAGTCCAAAATGACAAAAATACACGAACCCACAGACATTGCCAACATCCTAGCTGACAGGTTCAGTACAAACTCCCCTCCCCCACCAAAAAGGCAAATATCTATCCCAGTAGAGTTCTGCCCACTTGACATCTCAACTGCTCATGTAAGAGCCACCCTCTCCAAAGCAAAAACACAGCATCAATGGGACCAGACGGTGTCCCGGCTCGCCCTACATGAACTCCAAGAAGAGCTAAACCCAAACATAAAACTACTGTTCAATCTCAGCCTTACTACAGGATATGTACCCAAAGAGTGGCGTACAGCAACGGTGGTCCCTCTCCACAAAGGTGGTGCCTCAACGGATCCTGGAAACTATCGTCCCATAAGCCTGACTAGCTTGGTCTGCAAAGCTATGGAAAGGATCATCATGGACCTTATAAATAAAGATATTGGGGACCTACAGACACTGGATCCTACCCAGTTTGGCTTTGTTAAGGGCACATCCTGCCTCTTAAACCTGGTCAATTTCTTTGAAATAGTCACCAAGGCCATTGACGAGGGGAAGGTGGTCCACACATCCTACCTGGACCTCGCAAAAGCCTTCGATACAATACCACACTCGGGCATTATAGGTAAGCTCACCAGCTTAAATATAAACCCCTATGTCACTAGATGGGTTGCAAACTGGCTCAAGGACAGAACCCACATGGTTAGAATTGCTGGCGCCATGTCAGACTCCAAACCAGTTACAAGTGGCGTCCCACAAGGCTCAGTCCTGGGAACTCTCTTGTTCGGTATATATTTCTCAGAGGTACAGGCCAACACGGAAGGACTGTGGCTGACCAAGTTCGCAGATGACTGCAAACTGGGCTCCATAATCGACTCTCCAGCTACACAAGCATCCTCCAAAAGGGCCTCATAGAAACAGACAACTGGTGCCAGAGCCATGGCCTCAAGCTAAATGCCAAAAGTGTATAGTCATCCCTTTGGCAAAACAAAGTGCCCACAAATTATCACATAAGTGGTAATCCATTAAGTACAGAAGAAGTAATTAGGGACCTGGGGACCCAAGTTGATAGCAATCTCTCATTTGACAACCACGTGGCCAAAGTGGTTAGAAAAACATTTTATATAGCTCACCTAATCATGAAGGGATTCACATCTAGATCAGGGGAGGTCATCATGCCTTTTTACTCATCCCTCATCAGGCCCATAATTGAGTACAATGCCCCTTTTGGGATGTACCTTATCAGACACCTACAGCAACTGGAAAGACCCCAAAAGTACCTCACCAAGAGGATCAAAGGGCTCAAACAGATGCCATATGCTGCCCGGTTAAAGAAACTCCAGCTCTACTTAGTGGCATACCACCTGCTCAGAGGTGATCTGTGCCTGACGTATAAAGCCATGTCCAACCCGGAATTAATGGACATGCTGCACCTCAGAAAATCCAAATCCCATTGAGCTACGCACTCGAGAGACTTGAACCTCAGCAATGAAATAAATAGGACATGCTGGAGGGACAGATTCATATCCCAGAGGCTACCTTCACTCTGGAATAAAATCCCAGTCCAGGTTAGGCAGAGTCCCTCATTGACTCTCTTCAAGAGGAATCTTGATGAGTGGATGGGGGATCATAGGTTTACCCCGGGTATCACTTCTGTGTTACTGTTAGACAGAGGCACAGTATACTAACCTCAAAAAAGGGCATAGCAAAATTAATTTAAAATGGGTGGCGAAAGCCAAACACACTCTGGCTAGGCTTATAAATGCCCTAGGGCAGATAGCCTAGTATGAACCTATATTCAGATAAGGTGATAAAACTGCAAAACTCAGAGGCTGAAACAAAGAAAAGGCTGGGTAACTATGAGACTGCACAAGAGGGGATGTTTCAAAAAAATAAAAGAAATAGGGGACACATCATGTATGGAAAACCTGAGATTTTCTGCTGTACCCGAGAAGCTGGAAGGAACAGACCATATTAATTTTAAAAATGCATAGAAAAGGAACTGTACTAGTATGCCATAACAGGAATTGTTAATTGAATGGGCAAACTGTGTGCATGCTCCAAACCTGGTTATGAGAAAACAACCTAGACCTTTAACAGTAAAGATGCAATCTTACTAGCAGAAGGAGTTGATTCTGATAAAAACTGTAGCAGAAGGGCAAAATACTAAAAGTGGGAGACAGCACAGTGTTTGTGGAGAATGACTACTCATTGTACACCAGGCAGAAGAGGAGTAAATTTATACCGTTATTCAGGGAATGCCGAAAAGCAGACATGATAGTCAAACTGTTGTACCCAGCTATCTTCAAAATATTTTCCCTGGAGGAACAAAATCATTTTTGAAGAAGTACATGCTATGGAAGAAATACAAATTTTGTCCAACAAAAACTGAACTGTGAAACAGAATGAGATTCTGCTCCTTGTTCTTCTAATAATAAAGACCATATAGAGACTGTGCCAGTGAAACCTTTTCCAGTGCTTCAATGGAAAATACTTCAGAGAGGGGGAAAAAACACAAGAGTTGACTAGAAGAATTGACTGTACATTGGAAATGAAGCAGAGACAGGGTTTGG
Organism: Protopterus annectens; assembly: GCF_019279795.1. Taxonomy (NCBI): domain Eukaryota; kingdom Metazoa; phylum Chordata; order Ceratodontiformes; family Protopteridae; genus Protopterus; species Protopterus annectens. The sequence goes on along the minus strand of NC_056737.1, from coordinate 612,296,823 downwards.
GAGAAGGAGTTGAACAGGAATAGAAGAATATCTGGAAATATTGGACTTTTTTGGTCTTGTAGGGGACTCTAAAGCATATGCCTTACTTTATGTCATTAATGTTTGGAGAATAAAATCAGTAACTTGGAAATTGGCAAATGTGGGATTACAATACAATACTTATATTTGTGAGACATGGCAGAACAAGAAAATATGGAAATATTGAACTTTTTTGGACTCTGTTAAACTTGTAGGGGACTAATGCACACGCTCTACTTCATAGGTTCATTGGTAGGTACTAGGCTATCGGCCCAAGGGCTTACATATGCCTAGCCAACAAGGTTCCCTGGCTTACACTACCCAAGAAAGTTATTTTCCTGTGCCACTGTTGAGCAGAGACACAGAAGTGATCCCCAGGGTGTATTTCCTATTTACCATCCACTCATCAAGATGTTTCTTGAAGAGTGCTAATGAAGAACTTTGCTTGACATAGATGGGTAGCCTGTTCCAGAGTATGGGAAGTCTCTGGGACAGGAATCTATCCCCCCAGCATGTCCTGTTTATTGTGCTGACAAGGTTTAGGTCCCTAGAACATGTAGCTTGGAGGGATTGGGATTTCTTTAGGTGTAGCATGTCCAACAGCTCTGGGTTTGATATAGCTTTATATGTTAGGCAGAGATCACCTCGGAGTAGGCAATATGCTATGGATTAAAGCTGGAGTTTTTTGAGGCGATCAGTGTAGGGCATTTGTTTGAGGCCAGTAATCCTCTTTGTGAGGTACTTCTGTGGCTTTCCAGCTGCTGCAGATGTCTTGTCAGGTACATTCCAAAAGGGGTGTTGTACTCTATAATGGGTCTAATGAGTGTCGAGTAGAGGGGAACAATGACCTCTTTTTTCCTGGATGAAAACCCTTTTATGATGAGGTATGCCACGTAAAAGGACTTCCTGACTACTGTGGCAATGTGACTATCAAAGGAGAGACTACTGTCTACCTGAGTCCCAAGGTCCCTTATCACACATTCGCTGTTAAGTAGATTGCTGCCTATGTGGTAGTTCATGGGTACAGAGTTTTTACCAAAGGGGATGACACTACACTTTTTGGCATTGAGCTTGAGGCCATGGCTCTGACACCAGGCGTCTATCTCAGCGAGGCCCTCCTCTAGAATGTCCACATCATTTGGGGATGTGACTATGGCTCCTAGTTTGCAGTCATCTGGGAACTTCGTTAGGCAGAGGCCTTCTGTGTTAACCTGTACTTTAGAGAAGTAGATACCAAACAGGAGAGGTCCCAGGACGGAACCCTGTGCTACTCCACTTGTCACTGCTTTGAGGTCAGATTTGGAGTCTGCAACTTTTACAGAGTGGGTTCTGTCAGTGAGCCAGTTGGCAACCCATCTTGTGACATAGGGATTTATACCTAGTTTAGTGAGTTTAGCTATAATTCCAGAATGGGGGATGGTGTTGAAAGCCTTGGCGAGGTCAAGATAGGCTGTGTGAACCACCTTACCCTCATCTGCAGCTTTGGTGACTGCCTCAAAGAAGTCCATAAGGCTCAAGAGGCATGATGTGCCTTTCACAAACCCGAACTGGGTGGGATCCAGAGTTTGGAGGTTACCAATGTCTTTGTTTATGAGTTCCATGATGATAAGTTTCATGGCCTTGCAGACCAGGCTCGTCAGGCTAATAGGTCAATAGTTCCCAGGATCAGTGGTGGCTCCCCCTTTGTGGAGTGGGATAACTGTTGCTGTGTGCCATTCAGTGGGCACAAAGCCTGATGCGAGGCTATTATTGAACATGGTGCTTAAGTGGGGAGCCAGTTCATTTGGAAGTTCATGTAAAACACAGCCTGGGATGTTGTCCGGTCCCATGGATGCTGTGTTTTTGGCTTTAGAGAAAGCGGAAGAGAAGGGAGAAAGTTAACTGCAAGTAAAAAAAATTTTTTTCTTAGTAGTAGTATTTAAGTGGTGGATGATTTCCTTTGCATGTTATAAAGTTTTTTTCAATTCTTTTTTTAACTATACTTGGCATACTAATGTAAATAGGTGCTCAAGTTTTTTTTCTTTTTGTTTCTTTCTCCCATCTTCTCTTTTTCACATTGTTCAGATTTAAGAAATGTAGACACTGCAATGTACAATAAATATGGTTAAAAGAGCATTACAAAAGAAAAAAATAGTGGGCTTTTTCTTATTCTTTCTTATTCTTGAATATGGGAATGACTGTGTTAAGGCCATTAGCTAAATCTAGTAAGAAGTACTAGTAAGTACAAGTTTTAAGAGAAAACAAGTAAATGAAAAAGAATACTGAATATTATTAGGCTTTGATTCTGATGAAGTCCTGCTTGTGTGAGGATGAGAGTGCTAAATAAACATCTTTTTTTATAATGTATATCTTGTTTGGGAAGTTCCCTGGACTCTGGCTCCAGTGTTAATTTTTTGAAGGTTTGGTTTACTATAATGCTACACTTGTGTTTTTATTCCTGGGAATAACAATCTCTCAAGAATATGATGCTTTCTGGCATGTGTTTAAATGTTAATGGTCTCACAGATAAATACAAAAAAGAAAGATAAGTGAACTATATTAAAAATGCAGAGTGCAAATAGCTGTGCTTCAGGAGACACACTTGGAAAGAACTGAGCATGTGAATTTGACAAAGAAAGGTTTTCAGGATGGTTATTCAGTTGAGTACCTGGGGCAAAGGATAAGAGGAGTACTTATATTAATTGCAAAAGGAGCTACAATAGTAATAAAAGAGGATAAAAATGGCAATAATGGTAGATTTGTAAAACTAAGGGTTTACTGGCAAGGGAGAAGGATTACACTGGGATGTATTTATATTCCACTGAAAACTGCTATAATGAAGCATAAGAAAATTCTGGGAGAAATAATCAGCTTTCACCAAGGAATATTACTTAGTGGTAGAGGCCGGAATTTGATTTGCAATAGTGAAGATGTGTCTGGGAGCCCCAGAAAGGAAATATAACAAAGGAGGGTACATTTTTAAAGAAATTTATGAAAATATTTGGCATGGAAGATGTGAATTCAGTACTAGGAGTTTGGAGTGAATTTACATATTATTCCCCAAGATGCAAAACCTGGGATAGGCTAGACAGAATTTACATTTCACAGGAACATGTGCATTTAATTGAAGATCTTGACATACACTCAATAACTATTTCAGATCATGCACAATACTAACTAAAATAAAAACTCAAGATAATGAAATAAAAATGAGACATTGGTGCTTTCCCACCTATCTGTTGAAAAGAGAGGAATGGTTAGTGGAAATTATTCAGGAGCTATTAGAGAAGATAGACATTTCTTCTGAAAATATAGCTAGTGAGTGGGATAAAAATAAAATGGAGTTTAAAAATAAGGTGGAAATAAAAGAAAGTGAGATATGGTTAAAAAGTAACCAGAATTATTTAGAGGGACTGAAAAATAAAGTATTGCAAAATGGAGGAATCTCACAGAAGAAGAGGAGCAAATGCAGAATGCTAAACAGAAAAGAAAGGATTACCTCTATAATATGCATGAGTTTAGAAAGACTGCTGTTAAGCAACTGCTTTTTGATAACTCTACAGCACAAAAACGTTTAGCACAACAACTCAGGCAACAGAAAGTAGAAAGGACTGTCACCAAGTTTAAGGAGCCCATAACAAGTATTAGAAATATTTTGGAAATTCTATGAAAGTCTGTATAAAGCAGAGAAATATGGAAATGAAGAATAGGTACAAATGGAAATGTTTATGGAAGAATTAAATATGCCAATGTTAGAAGTAGAGAAGGCTCAATTACTAACAGGATAGTAGGAGATGAGATAAAAATCGCAATGTACAACCAATCTACAGGAAAGTCCCCAGGAATAGATGGTTTTCCTGTAGAAGTTTAAAAACTAGTAGGGAAACAAATGATAAAGATGTGGAAGTTTTTGCTTAACAATATTTTAAGAGGAGGAGAAGTACCAACAGCCTGGAAGAAAGCGGTGGTAGCTGTAATACTTAGAGGGTAAAGATCCATCAGATCCTGCTTCATACAGGCCCATTTCCATGATTATAAAGTGTTTATGTCTATAATGTCTAAGCGAAATAGCAAAATTGATACCAAAATTGATAGATACAAATCAATGTGGTTTTGTGGAATGGACACAAACATTTGACAACATTAACAGAGCACTGATGATCCAGAGGGAAGCAGAATCTAAAAAAATACTACTGTTGCTGGCAGCACTTGATGCAGAGAAAGCATTTAACAGAGTAAGCTGGGACCTATTGAGCAGAGCAATGGAAGCATTTTGCATGCCCTGATAAAATTATAAGGTTGATTAGGAAGATATATGAAGAATCAGAGGTGAAAATTAAAGTGGGTGGGGTCCCCCTTTAATAATCTTCTTGAGCAGAGGAACCAGGCAGGGGTGTCCACTCTCCCCTTTGTTATTTGCATTATATTTAGAACCACTGGGAAAGAAAATAAGGGACTCAGAAATTTAAGAATATAATTGGGATTACAAATGATATTATTTTACACCTGACAAAACCAGAAAAGGGACTTTACAGTGCTGTGGAACATATTGAGGCAGTTTCAAATCTTTTTGGGATATAAAATCAATGAAGCTAAAACAAAGGCAATAGCAGTAAATTATGTACCCACATATGAATTGGTTCAGCAATATCCATACTTATGGGGACACAATGAAATGAAATATTTAGGAGTATGGATTAAAATTATTCCAGTGTGGCAGCTAAGGATATGTGGGAAGAGTCTAAACAAAATATAATACAAAAACTGAGAACATGGAAGCTCTGTTATATGGCTATCGATAGTAAGATACAAGCAATTAAAATGTTTGAGTCTCTTTAGTCATATACACAGGTCAGGCATATTTTTCTCAACCAGAGGAGAAGTTCTGGACAGCAATAAATAAAACATTGAAGGATTTTATCTGGGAGGGCAAGATGGCAACAGTCAGGTGGGATAAGTTTATTCTTCTAATAGAGCAGGGAGGACTGGGATTATCTGATTTGAAGTGGTATTTCAGAGCAATACAATTAAGGCTCAAGTACATAGCACAAGCAGAAGACTATAATTTAAAGTGGAAAGAGGAGATGAAACAGGGGAAGCTCAAAAATCAAGGAGAGACTGGGATTTTGGATGCAGACCTTTAAGAAGAATAACAATAATCATACAGAATATTACATTCATAAAGTAGCAGAAAGTATTCCAAGAACTAAGTCAACATGGGACAGGAGAAAGCAGACTCTGCCAATTCGGATGACTGCTATGAGGGCTACAGACAATAGGCAAGAGGTGGCTGGAATTCATTGGAGAAAACTGGCAAAGGAACCAAGACATTGGGAGCAAATAACAAGAGAGGGAAAGGTAACAGAATGGGAAAACACCAATAACTTGTTTAGATTGCAGGTTGGAGACTGCCTTCCCTATCAAGGATTGCTATCAGAGTATAGGCAAATAGAAGGAAATAGAGGGTTCCTAAATGAAATACCAGCACTGGTAAAGTTTTTAGTAGATTCGAAAACAGAAGTTGTCATTAAGAAAGGAATAATTAGTAAAGCATAAATATTGCACAATAACTCTAAGAATCAATCAGAGGAGGTTAGAAAGGATTTGGAAGAGAGACTGGATAAGCAATTCAGAAAAAAACAATGGGGAGATATATGTATGTTTCCCAAATATGCAACAAAGTCTAGAAAATTTAGGATCTTTGCTTGGAAGTGTTTATATAGGTATGCTTATATCCCAAGTAGACTCCTGAGAATTTTTCCTCAGGTAGGCAGCAAATGTTGGAGGTCTGATAGGGAAGAAAATGGTAACTGAGAATATATTTTATGGGAGTGTAATGAACTGGCAGACTTTAAAGATTCCCAGCAGACAACTCTTTCAGAGATGCTGGGTGAGCAAATTGGTGCAACTAAGAACATTTTTTTAGCTATGATACAGAATCAGGATTACCTAGACATGGTAAGGCCTTCCTGAGTATAATTAAGATAGCTGCCAAAAAAAAACTGTTACTAGTAAATGGAAATCAAAGTCAACCAACTATACTAGAAACAGCAAAGATAGTAAAAGAGACAAAACAACTGGAACTGGAATCATTAGAAAAGGAAATTGAATGAGCTATATAATGGCTGACTGACAATGACTGGATACATTATAAGTGATGTATAATGTTTCCAGCTACAGTTATGTCAGCATAGTTTTTAATGTATAATGTTTGTAACTGAGACTGTCTTGGTATCATTTATTTTCATTTATATAAATGTAAGATTGCCTATGTCATACATGATAACTTACTAAAGATGTTTTTGTTTAAAAAAGGTAATTCTTTGATGCAGAACATGCTAAGGAGGAAATACAAAAAAATGTCCAACAAAAAGTGAGCTATCAGACAGAAGGGTATTCTGCTTCTTATTCTTCTGATAATAAACCTCATAGAGAGACTAGGCCAGTGAAACCTTTTCCAATGTTCCAAATAAAAATGCTAGAGAGACAGAAAAAAACACAATAGTTGACTAGAAGAATCAGGAGTATGTTGGAAATTAAATAGAGACTGAATTTGAGAGATGGAGATCAAAAGGAAGAAAAACAGCTGCTTGGAAATTAATGAACAAATGTGGGTTTACAAATGAACAATTACATTTGTAAAATATGACTGAGCAACAAAACCAGGAAGTATTGGAATTTTTTTTTTGAGTTTGTTACAATTGTAGGGTATTCCAAAGCATATGCTCTACTTTATGACAAATTAAGTTGAAGGAAAGAGGAAAGAAACAGGTAACTGTTAGTAAAATATATTTTGTTCTTAACAGCATTTTATAATACTTGACATACACTGCGTCCTAAAGAGTAAAGCTTTTTCAGTTATTTTTGTGTGTAACAAGGATACTAAAGTAAACAAGTTCTCCTATTGTTTTCCCTTTTCTTTCTTTCTTGTTCAGTCTTAAGAAATGTAGATAGTAAAGTGTAAAAACAGAAGGAAAACCTGGACAAAAGAGAATGACATAAGTAAAACTGATATGCTTTTTCTTACTTTTGCATTGGAGAATGACTAGATTAAGGCCCTTGGCTTGATCAGATAATTTTTATGGGGAAGCAAGTAAATAAAAGAACACTGAATATAATGAAAAGTTTTCCTCAAGCAAATACATTTTCACAGTGCAACATGAGAAACTTGTAGTGGAAGGCAACTGTGCATCTGGTTCTCATGTTTCTATGGAGGTAAGCTGATAAGGGCTATGAAAACAGACATTCTTTCAATGGTTAGCAGCTGGTGTTTTCTGAAAGTGTTCAAGTTGTTTTTCGCATATGGGAGAGGAAAAAATATAAGACAAAAATAGACAGCATTTGCTGTCAGTGGAAGCACAGGCTGCACCATGTGTCTTTGCATGGATAACCTCCATTACAGGTTAATTTAAGCCTGTGAGTGTGGCTGTCAGGTCTAGGACAACTGTTCCTATTAGGAGGGTTAAACTTCACTATTTGAAGATGTACATAGTTTTGTGTTTATATTAAGTTAGTAGGTTCTGGGTGTTTGTCTTTTGTTTGATGGTTTTTATTAAAACAAAAAGTCTTGTAAGAGGTTACATGGGTTCAAATGGATATGACAACAAGAAACAACTGGATAAAAGATCAACCTGGCAAACATTATTGTATGCATGTAACACACAAAGTGAAGTTAAATATTTTTTAAAATGCTGTTATACATAACAGGTGGGAATAATAACGTCTTAAACTCTTTCCATATTATCTCTAAATGTGAATGGTCTCACAGATATATACAAAAAAGAAACAGTAGTGAATTATATTAAAAAATGCAGATCGCAAATAGCTGTGCTACAGGAGACACACCTAGAAAAAAATGAGCATGTGAATTAAATAAAGAAAGGATTTCAGGACTGTCATTCTGCAGAATATCTGGGACAAAGGAAATGGAAGTACTTACATTAATTGCAAAAGAAGTTCCAATAGTAATTTAAGAGGGGAAAAAGATAATAATGGTAGATTTGTAGTACTAGGGGGCTAATGACACGGGAGGAGGATTACACTGGAATGTATTTATATTCTAACTAAAAATGCTACAATGGAGCTTAAGAAAATTCTGGAAGAAATAATCAACTTTCACCAGGGAGTATTACTTACAGGTGGAGACTGAAAATTGATTTCTAGCAATGAGGTTGCATCCTGGGGGCCTAGAAGGGAAAATATAACAAAACAGGGTAGATTTTTGAAGAAATTTATGAAAATATTTGGCATGGAAGATGCAACTTCATTAGTAGGAGTTTGACCAAAATGTACATATTTTTTCTATGGTACACAAATGGGCTAGGCTACACAGAAATTATATTTCACAGGAACATGTGCATTTAATTGAAAATTTTGACATGCATCCAATAAGTATTTCAGATCATGCGCCAACACTAACTAAAATAAAAATACAGGGTAATGAAAGAAAAATGAGACAATGCCGCTTCCCCACCTATCTGTTAAATAGAGGGGATTTTAAGGAATGGGTAGTGGAAATTATTCAGGAGTTATTAGAGACAACAGATATTTCTTCTGAAAATACAGCTAGGGAGTGGGATAAAATTAAAGTGGAAATAAAGAAAATGTGATCATGGTTAATAATCTTAAAACTAAATGACTTTCTTTATAAAGAACTTATTCCTTCAGTTACTAAAAAATTAATATCAGATTAAGCATATGCTAAAGGAATTAAAACTACTTTAGCAAGAACAACTATTACATTTTTAATAAAAATGTTAGGTCCATCTAATTGTCTGTTTCTTAAAGACAAATTAATACAAGATTTTCTTTTTTATTGTAACACCTTCTATTGAACAAGTCAGAGTTAAAATTAATCTCCCAAAGGGTTATATGCCACATATTAATCATTTTTTGAATATTCTCTTATCCAAACTTCCTCAGCTATCTCAATCTAATGATAACATTTAATTTTCTAACCACTTTATAATCGTTTCTGAATTTTCATAAACCTGTTTCAAATTCATGTAATCTAATTATGAATTATAAATTAATTCCAAAACAACTACTTGTTCTCCTCATTTTGGATTACTAGACATTCCCTTAACATGGAAAATGATGAGTTAGCTAAATTACACTACACAAATCTAAAATTAATTTCTCTAAAAAGTTATTTTTCACACAACTGGTGATTATGAATAATGCCTATCTAACTCCTTATACTGGAAAACAATTTTATCTGGAGAATTTCAATATAAGTACAGGCTATGGAGCTGAAAAGGCTGATTTACTTCATATTTCATGGGAATGTAATCCTTCTAGAAAAATCAAGTTATGTGTTTACCATAACGTTCCATCTGTGTTGTCAATCTTCATTTATCATTGACCTTTGGGACACATTTCTGATCCTCAGAACCAGCTTGGCAGTTACACAGCTCGTGAGAGCCCAAAACTCTCAAGCTAAGTCTTTACCCACAATACCACTCTCCAGATTACCTCAGATCAAGTTTGCAGCTACACAGACAGACAGAATAAAATATACATATGGAAAGGAAGAGGCTATGTCCAAAGTCAAAACGGATAAGGTTGCAAGAACAAGCATCCAGTCCTCCAAGGAGTCTGAAGGAGGGGGACAGGAGGGAGGGGAGGCATTTTTAAATGAAATCAACAGCACAGATGAACGTTATGGTAAGTACATAATTTCTTTATCTGAAGTTGTCAATCTTTATTTATCCTTGACTTTCGGGACAGACTCCCCACCTACTTTAGATCTTGGGTGGCCTTATGGAAGAATATTCCTGAGAACCACAGAGCCAAAGACCAGATCCAATTTGTAATGAGTGATGAAGCTATATGGAGTAGCCCAGGTTGCTGCTGCACATATTTCATCCACAGAAGCTTTGGAATGGAAAACAGCAGACGTGGCTATTGCCCTAGTAGAATGTGCTCTGACTGGCACTGGTAAATGGAGAATATTTTTACTGCAAATGAAAGAGATACAGTCTCTTAATCACCTTGACAAGGTGACCTTTGAAACAGATTTTTCCAGAGATGGACCACAGAAAGAAACAAATAATCGGTCTGATTTTCTAAATTCTTTAGTTCTGCTGAGATACAAATGTAATTGTCTGTGAACATCCAGCAAATGTAAGCAATATTCATCTTTGTTAGAGAAATTTGGAAAGAAAATAGATAAGTCAATGGACTGATTAATATTATTTTCTGAGACCACCTTAGGGAGAAAGGATGGATTGGTTCTTAATGAAACTCTATCTTTATGAAAAATCAAATATGGGGGTTTTGAAGATAGTGCCTGTATTTCTGAAATTCTTCTAGTGGAGGTAATGGCTATCAGAAAAATGGCCTTCCAAGAAAGAAACTTTAAGTGACAGGTAGCTGCTGGTTCAAAGGGGGAAAGGACCAAAGACTGCAGAACCACAGTCAGATCCCAAGGAAAGAGAGGATCTTTATAAGGTGGTTTCAGCCGCAAGGTTCCTTTCTTAAACACTTTACACAATCTATGGGAAATTAGAGGATGACCTTCAAAGCTACTATGGAAATTGGAAATAGCAGCTAGTTGGACCTTAACAGTAGAAGTAGAGGCTCCTAGTTGGAAGAGCTTAGCTAAAAATTCTAATATTTTTTCAGTTGGTGCAGGGAAAGGATTAAGACCATTATTGTGCACCCAAATAGAAAATATTTTCCCTTGTTGTGGTAAAGTTCCCTGTTGGAAGGTTTATGAGAAGCCAATAACATTTTTTTGGACTGGAGAAAATAAACTATTCAGCCTTGCGATTAGTAGAATTGGAGGAACCAAGCTGTAAGCTTGAGGTTCTAATGACTGGTGCACCAGTCCTTGTGGGTCAGACAGACGATCTGGAACTGGGTCCAGAGTCCACGGATGGTGAATTATGTGAGGCCACAGAAAGGGGAACCAGACTTGACGAGGCCAAAAGGGGGCAATGAGGATCACCTTGCTCTTCAACTTGATGGTTTTCTTTAAAAAAGAGAGGAATCAGTGGAAAGTGGGGAAAAGCATAGAGTAGTCCCGAGGACCAATTGTAAAGAAGATCATCTCTTGGGGACTCCCCCCTGAGGGGGGGGATTAGGGAAAAGTAGCTGCTGCACTTGTTGTTCAGCTGTGATGCAAATAGGTCACAGCAAGGCTGGACCCAGTGGAGAAAAATCTCCTTCATCACTCTGGGATTGAGAGACCATTCATGAGGCAGGAGGATGCATTGGCTCAGTTTGTTCACTGTCATGTTCAAGCTCCCCGGGATGTGCACTGCTATCAAAAACCGGTTGGAGGATATTGCCCACTGCCAAATTCTGAGAGCTTCTGGACATAGGGGGTAAGACCTAGTTCCACCTTGTCTGTTGATGTACCAGACTACTGACATGTTGTCTGACTGAAATGCAATTGTTCCTAGAAGGAGGACAGCCTGGAAGCCTTGCAACTCTAACAGCACTGCCCTCACTTCCACAACACTGATATGCAGATTGGCCTCCATCGGGGACCAAGTTCCTTGGACTGTTCTGCGCAGATAATGCCCCCCCACCCCATCTGGGAGATGTCCGTGGTCACTATGGCCTTCAGCCAAGGTTAAAAGAAGGAAAGGCCTAAGGGAATTCCATCCACCAGGATAAGTCCTTCTTGCAATGACTGGTGATTAAAATTGGATGTGTCATTGGATGGGTCAGGATAGACCATTGGGATGCCAGAAGCCACTGTAGCAGTCACATGTAAAATCTTGCTAGTGGAGCTAAGGTAATGGTCACTGTCATAGACCCTAAAGCATGAAGGACTAGAAGTGCAGGAACCTTGTCGCTGGAGAGAATGGCCTGTACATGGAATTTTATCTTCTGTAGACTGTGAAGAGGAAGGGAAGCTACATAAGAGATGGTATTCAGACAAGCTCCTATGAACTCTAGATCTTGAGTCAGGCTTAGCTGAGATTTTGACTGATTCACTGTAGTACCCAGATGAGCGAACAGGAGCAGAATGAAATCTGTTGCTTGAAGCAGTAAATGCCTGTTGGGTGTGGTGATGAGCCAGTCGTCCAGATAAGGAAACACCCAGAAATCGTGCAGTCTCAAGTGAGCTGTTACTGCTTTCAAACACTTGCTGAATACCTTGGGAGCTGTGGTGAGACCAAAAGGCAGCACTCTGAACTGAAAATGACTAGCTCCTAGCCAAAAGCGTTGGAATCTTCTGGAGAGTTTGTCCATTTTTATGTGGTAATATGCATCCTGAAGATCTACAGAGCACATCCAATTGTTTTCCTCTAAGAAGGGTAGTACAGACTGAACCGTGACAACCTAGAATTTTTCTTGCTGAACAAATTTGTTCAGAAGGCTGAGATCGAGATCTAAAATTGGTCTCAAGTCCCCTGTCTTTTCTAGCACCAAAAAGAATTTAGAGTAAAATTCATATCCTGTCTGGTGGGACTTCTTGGATGATTCTTTTCTAGCAGCTTTTGACTCTCTAAAGCTGCTTGATCCATCTGATTGCGTGGAACATTGGGGAGTCTTCATTATGATCTTGTAATAAGAGTGAAGGGAATATGGTAACCTCTGGCAATGATCCTTTGCACCCAAGTACCAAAAGTTATTTGCCACCAGGCTCTCAAGTGCAGAGAAAATCTTCCCCCAAGTGCTTCTAGAGGTAAGCAATTGGGCCCCTTTCAGAAACGCTGGTAGGGGTGCCCAGAGAAAGAATCTCTGGAACCCTGATTTTGCGGGCCATTTCTGCACATGGTTAGGTATCTTCTATAAGAGCTCCCTCCTCTGCCCCGATTGGAGCCACCACCATGTGTATCCTATAAAGGCACTTGGGATTTTTTGAACCTCATCTTCCTGCTCCTCTGATTCCTAGAGTAGGACCACTGGGGAGCAGAAAAAAATATGCCCACTGCAGATATGGTCTTTCCATCTTTCTCACATCTGGCTAGAGTTTCTTTGACTTTGGGGCCGAATAAGGAAGACCTGCCAAAAGGAGCATTGATGATGGAAGACTTAAATGGCTCCACAAACTCACACAAGAGCATCCAGGTGGGACGCCTTAGGGCAATGCCTGAACCCAATAAACTCATTGTCCCTTATGCTGCATGCACAATGAGGCTCATGGACAACTTGGAAATAAACTCCAGGGTGGCTAGCTGGGAGGGCACTTTATCCTGGACCTCCTCAGACACAGCTCCTGTTAGGGTATCTGATAATTCCTTGATCAGATCCCTCTGGAGCCTAGTAAAATATGCCATTAAATTCAAAGACGTTAATGTGAAGGTCGATGATGCATACACCCACTTTCCGAATCTGTCCATCTCTCTGGACTCTCAATTAGGGGGATGAACAGTGGAACTCTCTTTAGCTAGTTCCTTTTTGGTGGCCACAGCCACCACCACAGCATCTACTGCTAAACCCTTAGCCCAATGATGGTGGTCTTCTGGAGCTGAAAGTATTTTGTCCGATCTCCGGGGAATGGCTCTATGGAGTCAGGAGCCTTCCAAGCCTGCTGCACAATCAATTTAATGAGATTGTCAGTGGGAAGAGACACCCAAGAAGTAGATAGGCGATCACCAAAAGTGTGCAAGAGGTAGGATCTTTGGGTTTCCACTTACCTCTCGGTTTCAGAATCTCTAGAATGTCTCCAAAAGAGATGTCTTCTGCGGCGGGTGACCGGGGGGGAGCCCTCCCCATCATCGAAGACCGTGTCTTCTGTGACAGATTCCAAAGGATGACTCAGAAGAAGAGGGTCCTGTGCAGGGGTATCTTTCAGCTTAGGTGCTCGCTGTCTGGGCGTGGAGGTTGGTGGCAACTGTGGACGAGAGGGAGTCTTGGGATAAAACTCCAACATGGAAGGGGTCAACTGAGAGCCTGCAGAGGCTAATGCCCTCTCCATTACCCGGAAGGCACGCCTCCAGAAGAAGGATGGGAGCCCGGAACCGAGGAGGACAACCTCAGAAATGAGGTCACACCCCACTCCGAAAGACCTACCGCTGAAGCAGGAGCCAAGGAAGAGCCCACGTCAGTGAGGCTCCAAGAGTCAAGAATGCCAACTCCGAATAAAAAACTAAAGCTGATCCGCAATCCTCAGACCCTTCAGTGGAGCTATGGTCCCAGGAGTCTGTCAGTTCTGATGGAACAGAGAATGTCAAGGCATATCCTAGAACTGAAGGGGGAAAGGCTGTCAGCACCAGAGCAGCTGGAACTGGAGGGATTGGAGTTGTAAGCCCTAAGCCCTCAGAGGGGGTTACATGATGAAGATTTGACATAATCCTGAGGGAGAAAGCCCCATCTCCAGAGGGGAGTGGCATCTGGGAAGAAACAGAAAGACCCCTAGCCACTACACAGAGAAGCCTGAGGGAGATTCTGGTCTGTCAAGAAAAGGACTCAAGAGCTGTCCCACAAAGGGGTCAATAGAGGGTGAATACCTTGTCCTGGGTACAGTAAGTATATTTGCTTTCAGCACCCATAGTGGTTCCAATATTTTTGGAAGCGTAGTAGGTGGAGTCAGTACTGACAGGGAAGCTGAAGATGTCGGTTCCGATGTGACTGGCTCCAAGGTCTGTGGTGTCGTAGTAAACAGTGCCGAGGTAGTTGGTTAAGATAGTTTTCTGACTTTAGCCTTCCATTCTGCTCAAGAAGTGGGAGCCAAAGGCTTACGATTTTTGGCTGCCAGAGCTGTAAGAGACACCAGCACCAAGTGAGTTTTCTTAAGCCCAAGTGCAGATTTAGAGGGGAACATGTCGGACTTGTACAGAGCCTCCTCAAAAAAGGATTTAATTAGACCTTTCAATATTAATTTATTTTTTCTTTTGACTAAGGCCCGGTGACTGAACGCTTGTCAAATCGTACAGTCTTGCTGAAGATGAGCTGGGCCCAAGCAATACACACAGGAAGAATGCCCGTCGGAAATGGGCATCTTCCTTCCACAATCCTGGCATTGTTTAAAGCCAGTAGTTTCTTTCAATTTATCCACCATGTTGACAGCCAGAAAAAAATCAAAGGTCAACAGGCTGCAATCACACACACATGCACACAAAAGGCAAAGAAAGCTACTAACAATGGTAGGCCTAAATTACCTAAAGAGGTAGAGAGAGAAAAGGTACTACCAAAGATGGTAGGGAAAGAATACTGTAAGGTAAAGCAGCACACTCACTTGACAAAGAAAGGTGAGGAGAAAACTAGAAGGAAGGGATAACACAAGAAAAACAAGGTGGGTAGAAGTAGTACAGATAAAAACATACACACACACACACATATATATATATATATATATATATATATATATATATATATATATATATATATATTTGTACATATATATAAAATTAAACAGGAAAATTCAAAGAAAAACTATGAAATTTCACTTAGCTTGCAATAGAATCTGTCTGATGCATCTTGTAACAGGAGTGGCAAACGAGATCTGGGGTAATCTGGAGAGGGGTATTGCGGGTAGAGAGTTAGCTTGAGAGTTTTTGGCTTGCACGAGCAGTGTAACGGCCAAGACGATTCTGAGGATTGGAATCGAGCCCCAAACATCAAGGATAAAGGAGGATTGACAACATCAGATCTTATGGTAAACACTAAACTCAAAACTAAATTCTTATAGATATAAGAACCTATCTATCTCTCTGAAATTTGCTATATTGCACATGCCCCCAGCAAGATAAACGTCAGAGATATGAACATTTTAATATCAACTTTCATACTTACAAAATTCTTCATTACTAAGAACTGGATGAATCTTAAATTCCTAAACTGTAATGATTTTGTGGAAGTCACACTTCATTACCTGAAAGATTTTAAGGTTTTGATACAATTTGCAAAAATAAATAAATAATGATTCATGGTCAATGATCTCAAAAGAGATTTTAAATGTTATAACTTAATGAGAGTCAAGGTTCAAGCCTCTAAATTAAACTTTTTTATACTATTTGGTTGTTCTGTTACCTTGTACTAGAAGGGATACTAATAGAGGATCACTTTTAAACCACTATTTTATAAACTCAAGTTTTGTCCTTCTCAGTATCAGCCATGTCCATACCTCTCAAGTGTCCAGATTTTTGAGAGATAATTTTGGTTTGTGCTTCATAAAATTTGTGGTTTTCTGACAAATCATTTAAGACTGAAATCACTACATAATAACATACATTTAAGTTTCAGACCATATATCATTCAGAAAATGCATGCTAATGAAAAACCTTTGAGCAACTTTATAAAATTGAAAGAGTAATATTTAAAATGTGTCCCTGATTTTGGGTCATTGTCCCCCAAAATTTTTAGTTTTGTCCAAATTTCTTGTGCTTACAGGTTGAGAGGGATGAATGTGTCTCTAATCCACCTGTTTACATTTGCATACAGTTATTTATAGTTATGTACCTCCACAGAGCCAGGATATCCCATACCAAAGCAAATACTACACCTTAGTCCACATACACTCCCTGCTATCTTAACACAGACATCCCTGCTGTAACCACCTCCTCTCCTCTAACACAGGACATTTATTTCCTACTCTGAATGCTAAACCTTTTATTCTATCCTTCTAGTTCAAGCTCAACCCAGAATGTACAAATCACTAATTTCTACTACTGTATCATTATCTCACAGGTTGCTGTATGGTATACACTCAGAAACTTCCAAAGTCTACATTGGCACTATACCAAATACTTATTCCTGTACAAATATCTGTATGTAATACCCACCTATTTGTAATTTAAATTATTGTA
Organism: Protopterus annectens; assembly: GCF_019279795.1. Classification (NCBI taxonomy): domain Eukaryota; kingdom Metazoa; phylum Chordata; order Ceratodontiformes; family Protopteridae; genus Protopterus; species Protopterus annectens. The sequence continues at coordinate 612,280,117 of NC_056737.1, read as the reverse complement.
TAACAGCTATATCCATTTCACTGTTCTCAGTTTTTATGTAAATTGTTTTTAATCATATTGTTTTATTTCAATTGAGCTAGTAATGTAAAGTACTGATAACAGCTATATCAATGTTACTGTTTTCTACCCAAACCTTTTATATCTATTGTTTTCAAGTCTACTGTTTATATCTTAATGGAGCTTTTCTCCCCAGACCTCCAGTGAAGATGTACTTCTTGCCCAGTTGGACTCTCAGGGTAAACAAATTTAAAATAAATCAATAAATCATAGTTCTTTGTTTAACTTGTTTCCTTTAACTAATTCATATTTACAGATACTTTATCCTGCCAAGGATTTAACAGCCAGCCAGCTTTCAAAGCTTCAGGGTACCTTCCACACACCCAAGCAGTCAATCAGCTTGTGCTTACCTAACTAATAAAGACAAGTTTTGGTGCATTTCCTGCCAGCAGAAAGAGAGAGGCTGAACCCCAAAAGGAGTATGCTAGGAACAAAACATAAATGTTCACACCTTGACATAAAAAACGCACCAAAAAACAAAGGGGTGCAGTGAGGGAGTAGCTACTGTAGCAGTGGTCATTCGAATATCTTCTGTTATGCTGAGTTTACTTACACAACTGTACTATGTTCATCATACAGATCACTGCTGCAGTAGCCTTTGTTGTATGGATAGATTACCATAGCTAAATACATTTGGGAGGTTGAAGGAGAAGAGTCCAGAAATCCCTGGAGAATGGTACTAGCAAAGCTTGATCTGGACCTACAGAAGGAATTGAGCCTAAAGTGCTTTGTAAACATATGCACAGAGGACCAAGCAGCAGCTGCTACAATATTTCTATAAATCATCCCTTTACAAAAAGCCATGGTAGAAGCCAAAAACTTGGTAGAGAGGGCCTTGACCCTGCCTGGGAGAAATTTATTATGGTGAGTATAACAAAAAGTAATATCCTTAGACAACCATTTGCAAGTAGTCTGTTTTGACACGGGTTTTCCCTTCTTACCTTCACAAGAAATAAATAACTGATCCAATGATCTGAGAGATAGAGTTCTGGAGGGATCACTCAGCTGTAATGAATTAACATATGAATTTTGAAGACAAAAGTTGCAGAGGTATACACTTTTTTTAATAGTTAGCAAAAATCTTTCAAAGCTTATCAGACAGAGTAGGGGTGGAATTAACTAAGTGCTTAGCAAGAGTGGCATCATCTAAGGCTATAGCTGCGGTGTCAGGTTTGGGAATAGTGTACAAAAATTAAAAGACTGAGGACCTTTATACATCCTATCTGCCTTTTTAGGAGCAGCTGGTTGACTAACTGTAAAACTGCATGCAGTAACTCACATACATCCTCTTAAGCTGACAGAACAGGACGAATGGGTGTAGGTTCTGGAAAATCCTTCTATGACAACTCATAGTATTTTCTGAGGGACTGAGAGACCTCAGTGTTCTCCCACTGAAAACACTGAAACTTTCCAGCAATAGTCTCAGAGAAAAAGAAACACTCACAGGAAGAATCAAACTGAGCTTTCCTCTAAGTCTGAATCAGAAATCTGAGGGAAAAAAACAATCCATCCCTGCATCTTTCTGTGCAAATTCAGAACCCTGAATCTCTTCAACAAAAGAGGAATCCCTCTATTTTTCCAGAAACTATTTTATAAGAAGGATCAATAGCCTAAATTAATCCCTGAGCCAGATGCAGTAGACTACTCCTATCTAAAGAAATTTAAGGAGTAGTAGATATATGCTTTGTTTTCTGCTTCTTTTTGACAGGAAATATGGGGCCCACCACATTACTAATGGCAGCAGCTGCTACCTCATGGATGGCATAGCATTATGGCACAACAGGGAAACCTTCCATGTTCCTCTCCCAGGACCAAGAGTAGCTCTTCCTTGCCCACTGAGGAGACTCCAACAGCCACAGAGGATGTGACTAACCCCCAGTTCATAATGGCTGTAGGTGCTACGCCAGAGGGATCTGATGTACAAATGATGTAAGATGAGTTCTCTGAGGTACAACAAATGGCCACAGCAGAGCCACTCATCTGAGGCTTAGGCAAACTGCTAGCTTACTGTGGTGACAAAGGCTGTTTGCTTAACTTTTCTATTTGTGGCTTAAAGAAGGACGGACTATGGTACTGGTAATCTGTTCCATGGTCAAGATGAAAAAAGTGTCCTTTCTCAGGGGAAGACAAACAGCAAATGTCAGTAAAACTAGCAGTCCACAAAAAAGTAATTTTTAACAGAAAAAAACAGTAAAAAGCATTACTAAACATTATGCCTGCCCCACCATGGAAAAATGCACATAATTTCTCCACAGAAAATATGTTTTCAGTTAGTTAATACTACTTTTACACGATAGAAAAAATGAGTGTTCTGTTCAAAAATACATTACATTCTCAAGAAAGTCCATTAAAACACAACATTCCTAGCTTTATAATAACTTTTCTGAAGGCAAAAGAAATAAAACATCAATACATTTAAGAAAATGGAAGATTTTTTTTCCATAATGGGAAGTTATCTGCCCAGCAAAGGAAAGCACAAGCCGACAGTCAATTCTTAAAAGCCTCAGATGACAGTGCTCTTCAGCAGCAGTAAAACTCTGAAGGGCGCTGCTCCCAAACTTGTCTTTTAGTCAGCTCAGCTTGAGCTGCCTCACAGTTTGGGTGTGTGGAAGGTAGCCTACAGCTGTGGAAGCTGGCCAGCCATTATAACCTTGGTGGATATGATCCATATATCTAAGGTTACTGCAGCAATGACCAATATCATGAACATGTAATACCCTATAATGTTCAGAGCTAGCCCATAGTAATACACTACACTCTCTGACCCAAGGGAAGCAGGTAATATTCTAGCTAACAAATTTAGTTGAAATTTTACTCCACCTACATTTACAGCTATTCCACACGTTCCAGAATCTCAGCCACACCCTTTAATTACTATGGAACATGTTCTCTTAGCCCTCTCAAAAACTAAGAATACTCCATGTGCCCTGATAATGTACCAGGGATCATCAATCCCAAATATGGCCTTCCTGAAGCTTCACTTAACCTTTTTAATCTAAGCCTCTCCACTGGTTACATTCCTAAAGCCTGCAAATCTGTCACTGCAACGTCATTACATAAGTGGCCCAACCATGGACCCAAGTAACTATAGACCCATTAGTCACACTAGCCTCATAAAGCTGTGGAGTGCATTATCTCAGACCTCATTAATCTGGATATCACTTTTAACCCAAGACACTTATCAATTTTGCTTCGTCAAAGAAAATTACTGACTCTCTAAACCAGTTATTTATTTTTTTTATGAAGAAAATAACCAAAGAAGTGGACAGTGGTTATGCAGTACATACGGCATACTTAGACCAGATCAAGACCTTTGGCACTATTCCTCATGCAGGCATTATTGACAGACTTGTAAATCTGAAAATAAATCATAATATTGTGCAGTGGACAGCTAGCTGGTTGTTTGACAGAACTCATGTGGTCATTGTTGCAGGACTTACTTTAAAAGTAAAAACGTTACCACAGGTGTACAAAATGTCTCAGTTTTGGGACCCCCTCCTATTTGGCACCTATTTCTCTGACCTTCAGGCCAGCACACCTGGCCTATGGTTAACTGAGTTTGCAGATGACTGTAAATTGGGTGTTGTTATTCGATCTTCAACTGACTCACAACTGCTCCAACATGGTCTTTAATTAAATGTAAAAAATGTAGTATAGTTCATTTTGGTTAAAAAAAAAAAAAAAAAAAAAACAGTTCCATTTATCACACAAGTGATGGAGCCCTCCAATCAGACTCTGTTGTAAGGGATCTAGAGACGCCTGTTGATAATTCCTTATCAATTGACCATCAGGAGGTTAGTATAACGGCTAAGGCATTTACCGCAACAGACAAGAAGTACAAGGTTTGATTATCACAATGGGAAATTAGTTAGGCTTAAAATCATCCACGAAGACAACAAGTCTAGTACTTGTCTATCAACCTATGAATGCCTCTACAGTAATTCAGAAAACCTTTTATCTGAGTCATCTCATTTTAAAGGCATATCCACTAGATCAAAAGAACTCTAAATTCCCCTTTACTCATATCTTATCAGACCCATTATTGAATATAATGCACTTTTTGACAAGTATTTGTCTAAATATATCACACAACTTAACCAACATATCCAAAAATATCAGTGGAACAAATAATTAGAGAGAGAAAGGTAATGGAATGGGAAGAGGCCAAGAATGTATTTGGACTGCAGGCTAGAGACTGCCTTCTCTAACAAGGACTGCTATCAGAGTATGCAAAGAGAAAGAAATAGAGGGATCCTGAATGAAAGACCAGCATTGGTACACAGTTTTAGTAGAATCTAGAGCAGAATCTAAAACAGGAATAATTAATACAGCATACAAAATATAGCATGATAATTATAAGACCCAATCAGAGGAGGTTAGAAAGGATTGGGAAGAGAGACTGGATAAGCAATTCACAAAGAAACAATGAGGGAATATATGCATGTCTCCCAAATATGCAACAAAGTCTAGAAGATTTAGGATCTTTGCTTGGAAGTGTCTACATGGGTATTTTTATACCCCAAATACACTCCAGAGAATTTTCCCTCAGGTAGACTACAAATGTTGGAGGTACAATAGCAAAGAAAAAGGTAATTGGGAACATATTTTCTGGCAGTGTAATGAGTTGGCAGTCTTTAAAGATTCCCTTTAGACTGCTCTATCAGAGATACTGGGTGAGCAAATTGGCGTAACTCTGAAAGAGATTTTTTCAGCTATGATACAGAATCGGAAATGCCTAGAAATAGTATGGCCTTGCAATGTCTAATTATGATAGTTCCAAAAAAGCAATTACTAGAAAATGGTAATCAAGTCTAAACCCACTTTAACAGAGATAAAACAACTGGAACTGGGTCTTTAGCAAAGGGAAGGAGCAAATTACATAGAGAAAATGAGAACTGTGGGAACAATATGTGCAGAGGAGGAACGAGGTATAAAAGAAGGCAGGATTTGAATGAGCTATGTCATGTCTGACTGACAATGACTGGATAGATTATAAGTGATATATAATGTTTGCAACTAAAATTATGTCAATATGGTTTGTGATGTATAATGTTTCCAACTAAAATTATATCAATATACTTTGTTTTCATCTAAATAAATGTATGATTGCCTATGTCATACGTGATAATTTAATAAAGATGTTTGTTAAAAAAAATCTGTGACCTCAAAAATCTTAGTTAGCGGGGAGACTAACAGCTCTTTCTCTGTACTTTCTCCCTTACTGACTCCAGTCTGGAGATCTATGTCTAGCCTTTCGAGCCATTCAAAATCCAACCCTATTTGACTTCCTATTCCTTTGTAGAAATAATGGTACCTAAAATACTCAGTTAAAGAAGATAAACATTCATCAGCAGATAAATAAGACAAAAATGGAGTGGCAGATTCATATCCCAACACATCCCTCAGCTCTGGCGTAAATGTCCACTACATGTCAAGCAGAGTAGTATCTTTGCAACTAAGGTAAACCTAAATATTTGGATAAGCAGTTTCAAATTTTCCCCTGGTCTACCTTGTCTTGCCCTCCTTGGGGCTAAACGGAACTTTTGAATAGGTTTTTTTAACCAGGCTTGTAATGATCTGCAGACTGATTGCCTATGAACCTAAATAACTTGGCCTCTATCCCCATGGCTTTCTTTAAGAAAGACTCAAAAGATTTTCTGTTAAGATTTTACTTATTTATAGATTTCTAAGCCATTAGGTGACCCTTTTTCACCATGACATGGTGTACTGCAACAAGTCGAGAATGTGCTAAGGGTGTAAATCAATATAAAAATACAAAACAAACTATATGCAGAGAATTACACTATCATACAAAGATTAGCATATCAGCAATTGAGTACACTTATGAAATCTCTAAAATGTATGAAATAAATAAAAGGGAGAATAATACACTGTTTCAGGCAGATGTTAAATTCTATTTTCTGTAAGTGTGCTTGATCCTAAATGTTGCCTTATTTATGTAGAAAGGAAAATATTCCTTATGTTCATTTCCATTGTTTCTAGAAACGACTGCCAATAAAAACAGTCTGCTACCACAAGAGCTTCACATGAGATTACAGTGCTTGGTATGATGTGTGTGGGCAGGAAAAGATTAATTTCTGGAAAGCCAGAGTGGACAATGCCTTGCAAAATCTTATCAACTTTAACAGATTAAACAGCAACATCTCAGTGTTTTTTGCCAAATAAGGTGACATTTCAGACAGGGGGACATTTCATTAGTAACATGGAGATATGTGTCAGAGCAGTGCAATAAACAAAAACGTAGTGAAACAAAAGCAGCAATCCCCTTTTGTTAGTACTACATTGAAGCAGTAAATATTTTTCCTCAGCAGTTTAAATGCTCCAGAAATGCTGTATATTGCTAATAATCCTGGAAGAAAAGTGAAGGAAAGGTTTTACAACTCTGAAGTCTCTAACAGTCATCAGATGATGTGATGGCTGCTCAAACTGGTTTCTATACTGTTTTGCTGCAGTGCTAGCAGAAAAGACATATTACGAGTCATCCAAATCATAATAGATGCCAGTAAAATACAGAGAAAGCTGACACTGCCTCAAGCAGTGACAAGGTTACTTGTGGGTAATTTCACATCAACCCAGGTCTTAAATGCTGTAACACATTGCCTCAAAATAAGATAAATGAACGTTATGTTCTTACCATGAGAGATATCTTCATCCCAGTCTGTACAATATGATATATACAAGCCCATCAGCCTCTGCTCAGATCCAATCTGGCAAATTCAGTGCTCCAGCCTCAGGCCCTTCAACATATTTCCTTCCCATAATGGCCTGCTGCAACCTATCTCAGACTGAGTTTGGCGCCTGAACCTAAAGCACACATACACTGCCTTTGATCCAGGAAGGAAGATCCTTCATGTTCTACAGACAATCAAGGGGAAGAACAGCATTGTTGTTCTGGACAGTCTGGAATGAAAGGATCTGTCATTATGGTAAGAACATAACATTCACATTGTATTCATCCAGTCTGTCCAATCGGGCATATGGGTCAGAATCCCCAACTGCATAATTCCTGGGTGACCTCAAGACAGAAATCCTCAAGATAGAAGCTCCAAAGGAAGCTTTGACACTAGAAATACAGTCCAACTTATAATGTTTAAAAAAGGTGTGACAGGAAGACCAGGTAATTGCTTGACAAATGTCATCCAAGGAAGGAGATTTAAAGAATGTTGCTAAAGCTGCTGTGGCTCTAGTGGAATGAGTCCTGGGCTTGGAGGGTTAAGATATGTTATGGAGAGTGTAAATAATGAAGATACAGTCAGACAACCATTAAGACAAGGAAATCTTAGATATGTTCTAACTCATCTTGTCCTGGACAAAGGACACAAACAGCTGCTCATCTTTCCTGAAGGATGCCATTCATTAGAGAGAGAAAATGAGCTGCCTGTGTACATCCAATGTATGTAAAGTGTATTGCCTTTTATTTGGTAGTTAGGGAAGAACAAAGGAAGATGGATTGGTTGTGAAAGATTGGTTGCAGAATCCACTTTTGGCACAAAGCAGGGATTAGTTCTCAAGGTAACCTTATCCTTGTGAAAGACAATGTAGGGAGAAACAAAGAATAGGGTGTAAAGTTCTGAACTCCTCATTACCGAAGTGATAGCCACTAGGAAGATGGTTTTCCTGGAGAGGAATTTTTACTCTGCAGATGCAGAGAGTTTGAATGGAGGCTTGGATAATGCTGCCAAATTAAATTCAAGTCCTACAGAGCAGTGGGATCCTTGATAAGTGGACGCAGCAGGAAGGTGACTTTAAGAAAGGCTTTGCATAGTCTGACAGAAGCCAATGAAAAAATCTTAAAGACAATGGGAAAGGGTGAAACAGCTACCAGCTGTACCCTGATAGTAGAAAAAATAGCGTGAGAACTAAACAAGGATGACAAAAAATAATATCTCCAATAGAAGCTGAAAAGGACTCTGTTTTCTAAGACTTGAACCATAAGGCAAATCTTTTCCATTTACTGTGATAGATTCTACACGTAGAGGATATCTGGGAAGCTGTGAGGATGTGGATTAAGTCAGGAGGAGGAAATGCATCCCCTGGCATCATAGGAATGGGAGAAACCAAGCAGTTAACTTCAGGTTGGAAATGTCCAGGAGAGGCTCCCTGGAGGGGTGAATGATGAGATCCAGCAGCAAACTGAGGAAACAAGGTGGTTCCATCAAGTAATGTTTGAGGATGGAAAACCATATCTGTCTGGGCTATGAGGATGACTTTAGACTTGCACCAAATTGCTTTCTATATGAAGTTGGACATAAGCGGAACTGGAGGATACATGTAAAGTAACCCTGGAGGCCAACAGTGGGAAACAGCATCCTTAGGTGTCTGTTCCTGATGAGGCAGAATGACAAAATAACTGCTGCATTTGGTGTTCTATGGAGTTGCAATCAGGTTGCAGCAGGAACTGTTCCAGTGACTGAAAATCACCTCGGCAACTGCTGGATACACGGACCACTCAGGAGGCAACAGGAGGCTCCTTCTGAGCTTGTTGGTTAGATGGCTGAATCTCCTGAGAATGCACTATGGTCAGAAACCAGTGTGATGCCACTGCCAACTGTCACACTCTCGCGGCCTCAGAACAAAGCAGGAAAGATCTGGTTCCCCCTGCTTATTTATGTAACAGACTACTGCCATATTGTCCATCTCTATGTTTATCACTCTGAAGACAATGCTGTAGGTCCTGCAAAACAAGAACTGCCCTAGACATTTATGTGAAGACCACCTCAGAGTCTGAACAAAAAACATGGCCCATTCTCTCTCTGGAATCTCCCCTCAGAAGGAGGATGTGTCCGTGGTCACAGTTGTTACTGGTGAGGGAACCTGGAAGATGCTGCCTGCTGAGAACAGAAAAGAATGAAGCCACCTCTACAGATTAGTCATACACGACTAAATTAATATAATGGGGATGAGAAAGGGAGCTGTACTTCTGACACCACTGTGACTGATGCAACCGTTGCAAAATACTCATGTGGTAATGACAGAATTAATAGTGATGATGCCATCAGACCAAATAGTTTCAAAACAAACCTTACAATTAACATCCAGAAAATGCTGTACTGCAGTTCTCAAGGAAAGAAATTCTGTTTTGTGGAAGACAGACCAGGATTACTGTCTTGTCCAAATGGCATCCCAGAAAGACTAAATGTTGATCCAAAAGTCACAAAAGACTGAACACTGCTGGAGTCAAACACCTTCTGTTTATTTAAAACACCAAACACATAAAAGATGAGCGCTTTCGGGCCTCTGCCCTTCATCAGATAAAGCTTCTCACATAGTCCAAACAATTTAAAATCAGATTTTAAATTGTTTGGACTATGTGAGAAGCTTTATCTGATGAAGGGCAGAGGCCCGAAAGCGCTCATCTTTTATGTGTTTGGTGTTTTAAATAAACAGAAGGTGTTTGACTCCAGCAGTGTTCAGTCTTTTGTGACTTTTGGATTTTCGATTTCACTTCATCTGACTGAACTTTGGTGAGGCACTGAACATTGTTTGTGACTTTTTCAAAGACTAAATGTTGAGCAGGAATCATGTTGGATTTTCCTATATTGATGGGAATGCATAGGTAAGCACATAGCTGAAGGTAATCCCTGACTTGCAGAACAGACTGAGTGGAAGAAGCAGCCAGGAGACAGTTGTCTAGGTAAGGCAAAATCTTGAATCCCAGAAGACCTAACTATTGGGAACAACATTTTTTTATTTACTACTCATTTCAAAGATTGTTGGCTGGCATATACACATTACCTAGGTGATGTCTTTATTTTGTGGAATGACTCCCCGGAAAAGTTAGAAATTTTTTCCTGTTTATTAATAATACTACTAATTTTTGTAAACTTTACTTACAAATATGATTGGGATTCAATTTCTTATTTGGATATTTTTTTAACTAAGAATATGGAAGACGCATGTTGCACCTCAACAAGTTTTTGGAAAAATACATTTTCTAACAATTATTTACACTCTGACAGCTGGCACCCGCATCACCAAAAGAAAAAAAAGACGTTATGTACTTACCATAACGTTCCATGTTTGTAGTCCACCTCGCCTATATTCTTGCTGGATGGGTTCGGAGCTGATATTCGGCTCCAACTCAGCTGATACTAATGCTCGAGAGCTTTTACTGGCTCGAGGCTAGCCCCTATCCCATGGTGCCTCACGGCAATTCCCCAGATCTAGTTTGCAAGAAAGTAATAAATACCTATCAGGTAATAATAATAAGAAAGAAGCTGTATAAATACAGCAAAGGATTAGAAACATAATCCATTCCAGGTGGACAATAAAGAGCAAAGTCAGGTATCCCCAAAAAAGGTCCACTAGATCCCCCAGAAACAGGAAGGGGGTTGGAGGGAGGGACGCAAGAATATAGGCGAGATGGACTACAAACATGGAACGTTATGGCAAGTACATAACTTCTTTATGTTATGTAGTACTATCTCACCGTAATTCTTGCTGGATGGGACAGCGTCCCTAGCACCTTTATCCCGGGTGGCTCAAGCGAAGAGACTTTTCAGCACAGTGGACCCAAAGGATGACCTGTCCCGGGAGGCCAAATCCAATTTGTAATGAGTGACAAACGTATGTGGTCTTGCCCAAGCAGCTGCTGCACAAATAGTGTCAACTGGGAACCTAGATCTAAAGGCACATGAAGTAACTACAGCCCTAGTAGAGTGACCTTTAGCTTTTAACAGTAATTGTCTACCAGCTTGTTGATAAGCAAAGGATATGCAATCCGAAAGCCATTTTGAAAGAGTAATTTTTGAAACAGGTAAGCCTTTCCTTTTGTCAGAAAAGGAAATGAAAAGTTGATCAGATTTCCTGAATTCTTTCGTCCTGTGTATACAGAATCTGAGAATCCTGTGGACATCTAGCTGGTGAAGTCTATACTCTGATTTATTAGAGTGGTTTGGAAAAAACACAGGTAGCTCAATGGTAGTAGTCAGGTTGTGTTCTGAGCATACCTTAGGAAGAAAGGAAGGGTTTGTCCTGAGAGAGACTCTATCCTTGTGAAAGATAATGTAAGGAGGTCGAATAGTTAGGGCTTGAAGTTCCAAGACTCTCCTAGCCGATGTTATAGCTACCAAGAACAAGGTTTTCCATGATAACAATTTTAAGTCTGATGACGAGGATGGTTCAAAGGGTACAGACATCAAAGATGAAAGGACTAAATTTAAGTCCCAAGGTTCTAATGGTTGTTTTATTGGGGGCCTAAGAAGAACTCCTTTTAAGAAGGTTTTACAGAGGGAGTGTTGCATGATAGGATTTCCCATGAAACCAAAATGGAAATTGGAAATGGTAGCTAATTGAACTCTAACTGTAGCGGCTGCTGCTCCTTCATGAAAAATTGTTGTTTGGATGGATAAAATTAATTCTAAGGGAGCTGTATATGGTTCTAAGCCCTGATTCATAGACCAAAGGGAAAACCTTTTTCATTTGCTTGAATATAGTTTCTGAGTGGAAGGTTTATGGGATGAAATTAGGATGTGTTTGACCGATGGGGATAAGGGAATGCACCTGGCTATACGTGGAATTGGAGCAGCCATGCTGTCAATTTGAGGGTGTGGAATCAGGATATCTGGAGATGGGTCCAGAATCCATGGTTCCTCCAAAAGGTAGGGCCACAGGTAAGGAAACCAAACTTGTCGAGGCCAGTAAGGAGCAATGAGGATCAAGGAACTCCTCAACTGTCTTGCTTTCTGTATTACTTTGAGTATGAGTGGAAAGGGAGGAAAGGCATAGATAAGTCCCAGGGGCCACTCGTTAACTAGAGCATCCCTGGGTGACATCCCCGGATGGGGAATGAGGGCAAAGTAGCTGCTGCATTTGATATTCAGGTGAGTGGCAAATAGATCACAGCAAGGCTAGCCCCATTTGTGAAAGATCTCTTTCGCAACCACTGGATACAGGGACCACTCGTTAGGCATCAGAATTGCTTGGCTGAGTTTGTCCACTATTGCGTTGGATTTCCCCGGAATATGTGTTGCTATCAGGAAGCATTGCGTATCCATCGCCCATTTCCAAACTCTTAAGCCCTCTCTGCAAAGTGAGTAAGACTTGGTTCCCCCTTGTTTGTTTATGTACCACACGACAGACATGCTGTCTGACTGAATCGCAATCGTTCCAGTGGGAAGGGAGCTGTGAAGTGCTTGCAACGCATATAGCACTGCTCTCATCTCCAGAACATTGATGTGCAAGTGGTTCTTATGATTTTGCCAAGTACCTTGGACTGTCTTTCCCAGATAATGCCCCCCCCCACCCTATCTGGGAAGCGTCCGTGGTCAAAACTGCTTTCTCTTGGGGAGGAGCAAGTGGACAACCTATGACAAGTTGTTTCTTGTGTAACCACCATGTCCGATCCCTTTTGCATGCGTTTGTTATTAATATTTGGTGAGACAATGGAAGGTCTTGCATCTACCATTGTGCAAACAGCATCCATTGGAGAATCCTCATATGTAGGCGAGCAAGAGGAACTAATAAGATGGTGGAAGCCATAGTCCCTAGGACTTGAAGGACTATTCTGGCCTGGACTCTTTGTTTGTTTAATAAGGATCTGATCTGACTATGTAGAGATTCCACTCTTTCCTGTGTTAGCTTTACTGACATGATGGTTGTGTCTATTTCTGAGCCTAGATATACAATATGCTGCGAGGGAGATAAGACTGACTTTTGCAAGTTGACAGTGATGCCTAGGCTGGCGCACAAGGATAGAGTCTCGTCCCTGGTCCTTAAGAGTTGATGCCTGGTGGTAGCAGTGAGGAGCCAGTCATCAAGGTACAGAAACACCTGGAATCCTTGACATCTCAGGTGAGCCGTTACCACTGCCATGCATTTGGTAAACACTCTGGGGGCTGTAGTAAGGCCAAAGGGCAGTGTTCTGAACTGAAAATGGCTGGCTCCCAGCCGGAAGCGTAAGTGTCTCCTGGAGCATCTGTCCATTTTGATGTGGTAGTACGCATCCTGGAGATCGATTGAGCACATCCAGTTGTCTTTCCCGATAAAGGGAAATATCGACTGCAGAGTGACCATTCGGAACTTTGATTTTCTTACATGCTGAGCCTGCTGAGATCTAGAATTGATCTCCAGTCCCCTGTCATTTTGGAACTAAAAAGAATCAAGAGTAAGTTCCAGATCCTACTTGCTCTGTGGGGACGTCTTGGATGACTCTTTTTTGCAGCAACAAGATGACCTCTGATGTTGCACGGTCTAGTTGGATGGGTGCTAGGTCTGGAAGAGACCGGTTTGTTGGGGTTTCAGAAATAAAGGGAAGCAGGTAACCTCTGGATATTACTGTGTGTATCCAACAATCTTGAGTGATAGTTTTCCAGGCGCTTGGGTACAGCGATATATGACCCCCGACTGCCTCCAGAGCCGGACAGTCGGGCAACCCTTCAGGGTCGATGGAAGGGACGATCAGAGAAAGCTTCTCTGTCTCCCTGATGCTGCGGACCTCCTCTGCCGCGAGGGTGGCATCTTCCATTATATCCTTCCCCTCTGCCCCTGGGGGAGGGTTGACCTTGTGCCTGAGGAAAACCTTTTTGGGATTTGCGGAACCACATTTTCTCTCCTGTATTACCCTTGGGATAGGGTCTGGATGGGAGAGAGAAATGGACTCCAACGGCAGATAAGGTTTTCCTGCTCGCACCTAGTCAAAGTCTCTTTCACTTGGGGTCCAAAAAGAGATGAATCATCAAAGGGAATGTTAGTGAAGGAAGACTTGAAGGATTCTGTAAAATTACAAAGACGCATCCACGAATGTCTCCTGAGGGATATTCCTTCTGCAGCTGCCCTGCTCGCTCCATCTGCCACATATGAGATCAGCCTTATGGAGGAGTTAGCTATGGAAGTAAGGGTGGAGAGCTGTGCATAAACCTTGTCCATGGAAACCGGAGCTACTGAACCCTGGAGGGCATCTCCTAACTCTTTCAGGAGATCCCTCTAAAGACGAGTGAAATGAGTCAGGTAATTCAGCGATCTTAGTGTAAATGCCGCTGAACAAAAAGTATGCTTCCCATACCTATCCATTGTCCTGGACTCCTTGTTAGGAGGATGGATATTAGAAGACGTCTCAGATAATTCCTTCTTGGTGGCCGCTGCTACCACCATAGCATCAACTGGAACTCCCTTGCTAAGGAAAGACTTGTCCACAGGTGCTGTCATAAATTTGTTTGGCCTCCTCGGGACGACTTCCACTGAATCTGTAGAGGTCCATGCTTTCTGCGAAATGACCCCCAAAAGTTGGTCATAAGGTGGTGTCACCCAAGAGGTGGAAGGTCGGGAGCCAAAGGCCTCAAGATGCACTGATTCATCCTCAGTAGGGTTAGAGGTCTTCCAATTACACCTCTGTCTAAGGATTTCTAGGATGTCAGAAAATGAGACATCCTCAGAGGGAGATCTAGGGGACCCTTCTGATTCCTCTAAATCAGTGTCTGATGTGACAGGCTTAGGGGAGTCGACATGTTTCCTCTTACATAACCTCTTCCAAGGGAGCTCTCCAGTGGGATAATCTGGGAAGGTCTTGGAAGAGGGGGCACCTGCAATGGATGCTACTTGGGCCTCTGGTTCCCTACGCTGTGGGGGTGGCAGGGGGGAAGAGGTTGCTGCCTGCTGCTGGTGGGAGACAGGTTTCAAAGGAATGGCTTTGGCAGAGGATAAAGCCTTCTCTATAGCTTCGACAGCCTCCCCCCCGCTCCGAAGAAGACCTCCACTCCGAGGTGGTGGATGGTCGACTCCTAGCAAGAGGGAATGGCTCCAAAGCAGAAGTGGGAGCTGATCTGAGTCGAGCCAAGGCTCTGAGAGGGAGGGTCAGTTCCAAAGAGAACCCAGGGTGACTGTCCCCCTCGGAGTCAACACAAGAGCATCGGCTCCCAGAACCCTCATTTCCAGACTGAGCCATTGAGGATAGAGTAATTGGCTCCAAGGAAACAGGCTGAATTCCTGGGGCCGAAGGGTCGAAGATAGAGGAACCTGATGTAATAGGCTCTGAGAGCGAAGCAGTAGGAGGAGGACCAGTGATCGGTACGGGGGACGACTTTGAGACCTTTGGGTCTAGAGGGGTCAATTTTTTAGCTAGAGCTGGATCTGAAAGCAACCTCTTCACCACTCTCTCAATGACCTCATCTGATAGGGTCCTGGAGGATCTGGTGGAGATTGAAAGAGACCTCCTTCTCTCCAAAATAGGAGATCTCAAATTAGGAGATACAGTCTCGATGTCAGGCAAAATCTTCGGTACTGAAGACTGTCTTGGAACCGATGGAATGGACTGCACCGAAGATGAAGCAGAGTTGGAACCAGAACTCCTTGGTTCTGACGCTTTAGACTTTTTGGTCAGCTCCAAAGTTGGGGCCGATGATTTTCTCTTTGAAGATTTTGGAGCTGCCTGACCAAGTTCCAGCTGTTCCTGGAAGGAACTGGTCATGAGACCCCTGTCAATATGTTTTCTCTTCCTTTCATTTAACACTCTTGTACTAAAAGCATTACAGAAGGTGCAGGGTTCCTGTAAATGGGTTTTGCTCAGACAATATGCGCAACTGGTGTGGCTGTCTGTAAGAGACATTTTCTGCACACACCTGTCGCATTTTTTGAAGCCCGAAGGACGATGATCCTTGTGATCCTTATCTTTATCTTTAGACATTGTTAAACACTGAAATAAAGAGTAAGGAGAAGAAAAGTTTTTTTTTTTATAACAGTCTCACACACACACACACACACACACACACACACACACACACACACAGGAAGGAAAGGCCCTCTAACTTAAATGAGCACTACGGCCCTCTAATTTAAATGGGACGTACAGTCCTATGGAGGGAATAGGGGTTGAAAACTCTCAAAAACAGTTGCACAATACAGAAGAAACTATTAAGATATATATAAGATAGAAAAAGGTGGTAGAAAAAGACTAAGTAAAAAATCGTTTTACTTAGCCAACGAGCCAGTAAAACACAACCTCAAAGCTTTTGCGGAAAATGAGATCTGGGGAATTGCCGTGAGGCACCATGGGATAGGGGCTAGCCTCGAGCCAGTAAAAGCTCTCAAGCTTTAGTATCAGCCAAGTCGGAGCTGAATTTCAGCTCCGAACCCATCCAGCAAGAATTATGGTGAGATAGGACTACATAACATCAGTTGTTAAGGGACAGTTAGTTTGTTTGGAATGCATCTTATCTGATAATACATTGTTTTTGACAGAATGTGAGGTATTGATACATATGTTTTACAAAAGAGTTTACCCCTTGTCTTTTTTACAGGAAATCAAAGAAGAGGTTGCAAGTAAAAGGCTGAATGGCATCTACCAGCCTATTTTGTGTCAGAATAATAATGCTGGTGTTTGTAGTAACCTTTTGAATGGGAATTTATTTTCTAATAATTCTAAATTGTTTATTACTACCTTCACAATGGACAGTTCTGATGTGGATGACTGTCTAATACATAACTGAATTGTGTTTAAATTTGACAGCAACATGCTTAGCAAAATGGGAGAGAAACCTATAGTTATGTTTCGTAAGGACAGATCATTTAAAAATGTTTTATATCGGGGTAGAGATACAACAGTTTCCACTAAGAAGGGCATGTTTAAATGTAGATGTCGGATGTGTAAATATATTTTCATAGGTGAACAATGTGTGGTTAATAACCACATCTTTCAGGTGGCTGGAAGTTTTGTGTGTGAATCTAACAGTGTTATTTATTTAGCTATTTGTGATTCCTGCCCAGCATTTTACGTGGGCACGACCATGAGAAAGTTAAAAACTAGGACTGGTGAACATATGTTGGACGCTAGGAATTCAAAAACAACAATTGCCCTTTTTAGACATATTAGTTCACATCATGGTCATTCATTTAGTTTTGTGGTCCTAGATCAAGTTAAAATGGATTTAAGGGGCTACACAGTGGAGGAACATCTTGCAAAAAAAGAATTGATGTGGCAAATTAGGTAAAATGCAACCTGCTTCTCTGGGTTGAGTGATTCTGTCTCTATTTCTTCTGTCTTGAAGTTGAAATATCTGTTTAATTATGTAAATGTCTTTAATGATGAGTCACATGATTTTAAGTGTGTATATAAGTTGTGTAGGTTTTTTAACAAATTGTTCTGATGAGGTTCCTTGTAATGCTTTGATGGAACGAAAGCGCTAAACCTTTAATAAAGTCAAATTTTATTTTCATCTGCCTAAAACACCTGTTTTTATTTCTGAAGCTTGTCCAACTGGCATCCCAGAAAGACTAAATGTTGAGCAAGAATCAGGTTGGATTTTCCTATATTGATGAGTATGCATGGAGAAGCACACAGTTGAAGAAGGTAATCCCTAGCTTGCAGAACAGACTCAGTGGAAGAAGCAGCCAGGAGACAGTTGCCTAGGTAAGGGAAAATCTTGAATCCCAGAAGACCTATATGAGCTGCTACTACTGCCACGCATTTGGTGAACACCCTGGGGGCTGAAATGTAACCAAAAGGCAGGGCTCTGAATTGGTAGTGAATTGCTCCCAGAGGAAGCACAGAAATCTCCTGGACTAGTTCACTATTTTGATGTGAAGGTATGCATCCTGGAGATCTATGGAGCACATCCATTCATTCTTCTGAAAACACTGAATTTATGGCAATGAGACCACACAAATGTGTCTTTTTACTGCAGTTACTTCGGAAACTTAAGTCCAAGATGGGCTGGAGGTCCTTTGATTTCTCTGGAACCAAAAATAATCTTGAATAAAATTCTGACCTGAGCTACTCTGGTGGGACCTTCTGGATGGCTCTTTTTTGCAGAAAAGCAAGGTCTTGCATAATGATGTTTGGTTGACTGGATGAGATATCTGGTAATGAAAGCAGGGGAGGACTTCCAAAAATGGAATGCGATAATATCTAGATACAATCCCTCTTAACCACATGTCTTGTGTGAAGGAGAACCACGAGTGCAGGTAGAGAGATCCATGTTCCCCACCTGCCCCCAGAGTGGAGTAGTTGGGTAGACCTTCAGAGATTCTGGGGATGTCTGCCAGAAAAGGGCCTACAGAGACCCTGGTTTTGTGGACCACCTTAGCCTCTGAGCCTGCGCCTGTTGAAGTGGCTGCCTCTACCATGGCCACCTCTATCATTAGAGGAGTCATACTGACATCTGGACTTTTGAAGCCAGAGTGATCGAGGCCTCTTTTGTCTCTTGTTGAATGGGTGCTAAGGGGTCTTGAATTTTGAGTCTTCCCATCCTTACTCTTCTGTATCTTTTCTTTCACTGTGGAACTAAATTAGGTGGCACTTTCAAAAGATTCATTTGTGAAGGACACTTTAAAGTTGTCCACAAAATTGCACGAATGCCGCCAAGCATCGCATCTCATAGCAATGCCCACTTCAGTTGCTCTTGTTGCTCCATCCACTGCATTGTGCAATAGGTGCATGTACAGGTTGGTCATATCAGACATGGTTGACAGACTGGCCTGAAGCTGCTTTTGTGATTCTGGAGTAATCAGATTTCTTTAGCGTGGATAATGCATGTAGAGAGAGAGATCCCTCTGTAGTCCTGTCATGAATGGCGTAGTTTGCAGCCTGAACAGCAAAGGAGCTAGAAGTATTCGCCTGCTTCACCAACTTATCCATTGCTCAAGATGCCTTGTTGGATGGATAGACAGAAAAAGAGTCTTCATATAACACTTTTTAGTGGCTGCTGTAATAATTATGGAATCTACTGGTGGAATTTTGCACCAGAAGGGTTTATCTTTGGGTGGATGGAATATCTTATCCAGCTTCCTTGAAAATGATTCACAGGAGTCAGGTTCCTGCAAAGACTTCCTAACCACCAACTCTATTAACTTATCAGCAGGGCCACACAGGATGTAGTAGAAGGGGTCATTCTATATGCATCAAACAATACCGCCTCATCCTGAGAGAAGGTTTGATAGGCCAGAATCCCCTCTATCACACAAGCTCCAGGATCTGTCTGAAGGAAATGCCATTGGGAGGGTACTGTGGGAACCCTCTCGATCCTAGAAGTCAGTATTTGAAGTGACTGACTCTGATGGAGAAACCAGATGTTTCCTCTTACATGTCCTCCCTCTAGGTGGCTTAGCGAATGAGGCTCATGTTCCTCAGAGGACTGTATAAACACCAGTTCAGGATGTTTGGAGTCAACTGAATGAGTGTGACCAGTGGAAGCTTTTGCAGACGTTGACATGACAGAGTGATAAGCTCAATAACGTGCTTGTATAGGCTTATCTGTCATGTGTACATATGTTTTATGTAAATGAAAATTGAATAACAGTACCCCTTAATTTATCTGAAATTTCAGTGTATCAAGATGAAGTCTGAATTAAGCTAGGGTGAGATAATGTCTTACAATCAACACGCACTGGTATGGTAAAAACTGGCACACATTTAGAAGTGGCAAACAATTGGGGGTGTGGAGGAATGGGTGTTACCTGGCTAAATTTGTAATCAAATGATAACATTGCAGACATTGTAAATGTATGTTGTACTAAGTTACAAAGACATGGCCAAGAAAGAATTATGTATACTAGTTGAAGCCAATATGCATACAATTTAAGGGGATTATTGCTACATATTGTTCTTGTTATTCATGAAATTTCTTCAATCCTATGCTTGATGGATACTTTTGTGTCATTATTTCTTTAGTAACAACTATCACCTGTTTATGTAAGAAAAAGTAGCGAGGGTGCCAGTTGCTAATAAGACTACACAATGTGAAGGCTGAGCTAGATACAGGATGAAACTAGGTACACTGCAATGTGAAGAGACTCGGTAATATGGGTATATGATTGACAATTATACTACATTTGATACAGCTTCACCCTAAGTTTGTTGCTCTTAAAGAAACCATTTTAGATGCTCAACAGCATATGTTATTAACTAATGGAAAGTCCACCCTCACCTGTAATTTAACTGAACCTTGAGGTTTCTACTATATTTAGTTACTATAAACTATCCTGTTCTTACAAAAAGTTCAGTTGTGTAAGCCGCACTTATCCATAACAGCAGATGTTCAAATTCTTCAATGCGGCTATATGGGTTGTGCCCTGCCCAGGGCAAAACTGACAGCTTCCAAAAGCTCTGGTTCCCTCCCACACCTTCAGTCTGACTGCTGATGCCCTGTGGTGGGAGAGATCAGCAGTCAGAGTGAAACTGTCTTCAAGACTATCTGGCCCAAAAATAAAGGAGCGGTGTACTTATCTTGAACCTCTAAAGGATATATAATGTGTTTGTGTGTGTGTGTGTGTGTGTGTGTGTGTGTGTGTATATATATATATATATATATATATATATATATATATATATATATATATATATATATATATATATATATAGTTTCATAGTATAGTACTAGGCTATCTGCCCTGGGGCATTTGTAAGCCTAGCCATAGTGATGTGGCTTTTGCCACCCCATGAAATGGTACAAAAATGTACAGAATAAATCTAGAATACTGTGCCTCTGTCTAGTAGTGACACAATGAAGGTCACCTTATATAATAGAATTAGTTTACTGTGCCTCTGTCTAGCAGTGACACAGATGTGACCCCTGGGGTAAACTTACGATCTCCCATCCACTCATCAAGATTTCTCTTGATGAGAGTCAGTGAGGGGCTCTGCCTAATACGAACTGGGATCCTGTTCCAAAGCATGGGAAGCCTCTGGGTTATGAATCTATCCCTCCAGCATGTCCTATTCATACTTGTGCCAAGGTTTAAGTCTTTAGCTCTCGTGGTCCTGATGGATTTGGATTTTTTGAGGTGGAGCATGTCCATCAGATCCTGATTGGACATGGCCTTGTACGTCAGGCAGAGATCACCTCTGAGTAGGTGGTATGCTACTGAATAGAGCTGAAGTTTCTTTAGTCTGGCAGAATAAGGCATATGTTGGAGACCCTTGATCCTTTTGGTGAGGTACTTTTGTGGTCTCTCCAGCTGTTGCAAATGCCGGGTGAGGTACATACCAAATGGGGCATTGTATTCAATCATGGGTCTGATGAGGGAGGAATATGGGGGTACAATGACATCCTTGGATCTGGATGTGAATCCCTTCATGATGAGGTGTGCAAGGTAGAATGTTTTTCTAGCCACTTTGGCAATGTGGGTGTCAAATGAGAGGTCGCTGTCTACTTGGGTCCCTAGGTCTCTGATTACTTTTTCCGTACTCAGTGGGTTGCTGTCTATGTGATAATTTGTGGGTACTTTGTTTTTTCCAAAAGGGATGACTATACATTTTTTGGCATTTAGGTATATATTCCGTATATATAATATTTCAGTTTATATATATATATATATATATATATATATATATATATATATATATATATATGGTTCTACCTGACATAAACGAAACCCCAAAACACCGACAACGCAATCACCGAAACCACATAACCGACAGTACAAAAACACGAAACCCCACATGCCCGACAACGAAATAACCGACGGTACACAAACATGAAACCTCATACACTGCACACACCACAATCACAACAATCAACAAACAAAACACATTCCCTGTCCAAAAACCACATACACAACACAAGCACACCAAAATCCCTACAAACCCACACTAAACCTCACATACACAACTACATACAACCCTAACCCAAACCCTAACCCTAAGGTCCATCACTACCGCACACTTACCTGACCCGCTCCCTAACCCTAACTCACTTATCCCATCCCTAACCCAAACACAATCACTACCGCACACTTACCTGACCCGCTCCCTAACCCTAACTCACTTATCCCGCCCCTAACCCAAACACAATCACTACCGCACACTTACCTGACCCACTCCCTAACCCTAACTCACTTAACCCACCCCTATCCCCACAGACCGTCAATATCCACACTTACCTTACTCGCACCCTAACGTCCGTCACTACCGCATACTTACACAGTCTTTTCCCATGTCGGCATCCTCGGTGTCGGTGCTCTCATCCGTCGGGTCGGTCTTCTGCACTGTCGATCTTCTGGGGCCTGTCGCGTCGGTCTTCTGAACTGTCGATCTTCTGGGGCTCGCGATTTCTCTGTCGATGTTCCGGCGTGTCGTCTAACTGAGGTAGAACCATATATATATATATATATATATATATATATATATATATATATATATATATATATATATTCCGACAACTAACTATATGTATAAGTAGGCCATGGTAGGTAGGTAGGTTGACTGGGGTGGCTAATGCATCAGTAAAGAATTTGAAGATCAACCATTATGGGTAATTACAACTTACACAACTGTACACGGTCAATATTTCCACTGCTGCAGTAGCCTTTAGGCTATATAAGTTAATTATTAAACCTATCCAACTTGGAAGGAGAAATAATCTGAATACTGGAGCCCTTGGAGAATGGTCCTTGGAAAGCCTTCCATAGATCTAGAAAAGGAATCCAGTTTGTAATACCTTGTATAGGTACGTACAGAGGACCATGTAGCCATATCTGGAATACTTCTATAGTCCACTCACTTCAAATATTGCATTGAAAAAGCCAATGTTCAAGTACAATGAGCCTTTATACTGCTTGGATCTGGTTTACCATGATGAAAATAACAAAAGGCAATGGCTGAGGACAACCATCTGCAAAGAGTCTATTTTGACACAGGTTGTTATAACAGATTTGATAAAATGCAGGGTGATGTAGGGGAGAAATCACTCCTAATGGTACTCATAGCAGTGTGGACAGAAAGGCATATCATAGGTGACAGGAGAATAAGCATACTAGTGCCAATGTTCAAGAGCAAATGGGACATTCACAACTGTGGGCAGTATAGCTATATCAAACTCCTGTCACATTGCATGAAAGTTCTAGAGAGAATGGCTGATGAATGAGTGCAAAAAGTAGTAAAACGTAAGATGAGAGATTAGCAGTTCAGATTCAGATCAGGATGCAGCACAACTGACCTGATGTTTGCAATGCAACAGACTGAAGAAAGAGTCTAACTGGGCATTCCTAGACTTGGAGAAAACATATGACAAGGTCCCAAGAAAGCTGATTTGGGCAGTCCTGCTGTATTCGAATCCCAGAAACATTGGCAGATTTAGTGCAAGCTATGTACAAGGACCCAATGATTCAAGCATGAACAGTGTTTGTCCCCACACACGGGTTTCCAGTGGGTGTGTATCATGGTTCAGCTCTGAGCCCATTCCTTCTCATACTGCTGACAGACTAAATTAGCAAACAGGTCAGAGAACAGATCAACAAAGTTGCTGTATGCAGATGATGTGGCACTACAGGCAGACTCTGAACAAGAACTTCAGCAAAGGATAGGGGGATGGAATGCAAAACTGAAAGCACATGGGTTGAAAATGAGTACAGGTAAAACAGTTGTAATGGAAGCAAGCTGGGGAAATCAGAAGAAGCTGAGAATTCAGATAAAAAGGAAAAATAGTGGAACAGGTTAGTAGCTTCAAGTATCTGGGAGGAGTGGTCGAGGAGAAGGGAAGTCTAAATGAAGAGGTCAAAGCTAGAATCAGATGGGCTGCAGCCAACTGGCAGGCACAGAGTGTTCTGAGTTTTCCAAAGTTCTCCTGAGTCTACCAAAATATTTCTAAGCTTTGCAAAGCTTTTGTGTGTTGTGAACATTTCTCAGGGTTAGTGAACAAATTTCCAAGGATTCCTAATATTGTAGGAATTCTGACTTCTATTGTAAAGTATTTGTTACTGCACTTGAGCTCAAAACCAAGTTGTTTTAAATTAAAAGGGGTCTTTTGCACTCTGGTGGGAGCAGAGATGTAAATTCAACCCATTCAAGGTAGGAACTACTGGTTAACAGCTTATTGTGTTTTAATATGATCGCTCTGCGAGTTTAACTTTATAAACATCTTTCATCCTGCTGGTATAAAAACTCCCCATGCTTGCATATAAGCAAACGTCTCCAGTTTAAAGTCTTCTATAGGAAACACTCTCCATAGTCTCCCAGTGTTCACAACTGCTCGAAGAGCTTCCAGTTTGTCCAGAGGGTGGGTACCACTACAAGTCATCTAATAGTATACTACAAAACACTCCCACTTTGACCTTTAAGTGGCTCTCCCCTACTCCTTCCATCTAGAAACTGTTTCCTTGCCTTATGTATCATAGGCTAGATTCAGACCTGCTAAATCTAGACTGTTTAGTATAACTGTGCTCTTTAACCAGCCATATTACATTAAGAGGGCCCCCTTGCAACCTTAGGTTCATAGGTAAGTACTAGGCTATCTGCCTGAGGGCATTTATAAGCCAAGCCAGAATGTGTTGACTTTCGCCACCCCCTTAGATTAGTTCCCTGTGCCTCTGAGCAGCAAAGCCATTAGTTCCCTGTGCCTCTGTCCAGCAGAGCCACTGAAGTGATCCCTGGGGTATTTTCTGTTTTCCATCCACTTGTCAAGGTTTCTCTTGAAGAGTGTTAGTGAGGGGCTCTGCCTAATGTAGATTGGAATCCTGTTCCACAGCATGGGGTCTCTGGGACAGAAATCTATCCCTCCAGCACGTCCTATTTATTGTTATGGTGAGGTTTAGATCCCTAGAGCATGTGGCTCTCGGGGATTTGTTTTTTTTTTTTTTTTAGGTGGAGCATGTCCATCATTTCTGGGTTGGACATGGCCTTGTATGTCAGGCAGAGATCACCTCTGAGTAAGCGGTATGCAACAGAGTACAGCTGGAGTTTCTTCCGTCGGACTGCATAGGGCATCTGTTTGAGGCCAGTAATCCTCTTGGTGAGGTACTTGTGGTCTTTCTAGCTGTTGCAGGTGTCTTGTAAGGTACATCCCAAATGGGGCATTGTACCCTATGATGGGTCTGATGAGTGATGAGTAGAGGGGCAAAATAACCTCTTTTGTTCTAGATGCAAACCCTTTTGTGATTAGGTGGGCCACATAGAAGGATTTTCTAACCACCTTGGCAATATGATTATCAAAGGAGAGATTGCTATATACTTGGGTCACCAGATCCCTTATTACATTTTCTGTATTTAGGGGACTACCACCTATGTTGTAGTTCACAGGTACTTTGTTTTTTCTAAAGGGGATGACTATGCACTTTTTGGCATTTAGCTTGAGGCCATGATTTTGACAACAGGTATCCGTCTCAGTGAGACCCTTCTGGAGGATGTCTGTATCAGCTGGAAAGGCAATTATGGCCCCCAGTTTGCAGTCGTCTGTGAACTTGGTCAGCCATAGTCCTCCTGTGCTTGCCTGTACCTCTGAGAAGTATATACCGAACAGGAGGGGTCCCAGGACTGAGCCCTGGGGGATGCCACTTGTAACCGTTAAACTCTTCTGGAGTTCTGGTTTCTGGAATTCATGCTCACTGAAATCACAGGCATCTACTGAAAAAAAATGAAAAATAAGTATATTTAAGCCAGCACTGCACTTTGTTAAGTGTATTTAATTGAATTACTGCTTCATTTTTGCTGTTTGTGACTGTTTTTTAACTCTGCACTTTGAAATTGTGTTTCATTGCCTTATATAGCATAGGCTAGATTCAGATACGCTGAATCTAGACTGTTTTCATCACTGTGCTCTTAAACCAGCCATCTTACATTAAGAAGGCCGCCCTACACCCTTGTGGCAGAGCTGTGCAGCTCAGGACCTATCTAAGTTGGGGATTGCTGGAGAAAGGCTCAGTTTGGGGCTTTCCCATTGTTAGTGGTGTTAAAACTGTTTAAATTTGCCTCGCATTAGCCCGTTGCTGCACACCATGCAACAGGGCTTAGCAATGCCTGTATAAATGCAAATGCTTGGGAAAATTATTTTTTCCTTAGAGACCTTCCAGTAGAATCCCCAAGCTTCCCTGCTGAGCAAAATCTACTATATACACACTGCCTTTGCTACTCCAAGTCAAACTAGCCGACTATTTAAGCTAAAGTCTTAAGTCCAGCTAGCCCACTTCTTTCCCAAATACCACATTCAGAAAAATTCTGCAACAATGGATGGGCAGTTTTCTCATAATTTCTCCTGCCAGCCTGACTGACAAGGGCATATTAAGGCAATGTAGCAATTGCTTCATGTGTACTGACAGCCATTGACTCCTAAAGCAAACTAACAGCCTATGTGAAAGAAGCAAATACACTGTGGAACTGGAGTCAATTCTCTCATGTAAAAACAAACTAGACATGAGACAGGTTGTCAGCACACATGCTTCACTCCTCATGCAAACCTCACCTCTCACATAAAATAAGGTCACAACATATGAACTCACATACACAGAGGTAATCACTAAAAGCCTACCACAAGAAAAGAGATCTCCCAAATGCACACCACCCACACTCACCACTAAGCAAAAACAAACCACTACACATATCAACATACACCTGTATCTCAACGAATAAGCCCCTAAGGCAAAACAAATCAAATGTCTTGGTCACAGGTGACTCCATAGTGACACACACAGATGTCCTCCTCACCAGACTGGACAAGGAGAAGGTAATGATCAGCTGTCTATCAGGTGACAGGATCCGGCAAATCACACATGCACTCAAGTCACTCAACAACAAGTACCATTATAACTCTGTTATACTCCATGTAAATGATTTGAGATGTACCTCTCTGGACAACATGGATGCTGGAACTCTGATTATGTGTCCCAGACAGGTATGTCTCTATCCCTCAGCAGTATCCCACCCTCACCCCAGATGATGCCACAATATAAACAAAAAATGATTGACTTCAACAGCTGGCTTAGCTTCTGGTGTAGGTCCAGGGGGATCCAGTAACTGTCAGCCTGGGAGGATATGGTAGACAGACCTTGCTGCTTTGCTAGACATGGTCTGCACCTGTCCCCCCTAGGCTTTTGGATACTGGCAAAGGCCCATGCCTCCCCTATAGTGCCTTTTTTAGGCAATGTCAAAACAACAAATTTTACAGTGTAACAAATTCTAATCAAGACAAACTCAGGGTCATGCTGCTTAATGCTAGGAGTTTAAACACAAAACTGCACTCCTTGAAAGCACTCCTTAGCTTGGAGGATGCTGAAGTCTGTGCAGTTACTGAGACATGGGTTCAAGGCTGTTGACAGCACCCTGGCTGTGCAAGGCTACAATGCCTTCCACACATTCAGACCTCAAAATGAGTGTGAAGGAACCAAAGGTGGAGGTGTATCCACCTTTATTAAAACCAAATGCACTTCGAGACTGGTCAAAAAGCATTACTCTATCAAACTACTCCATGTCCAATTAACTGTTGGGAAAGTACCATACCACATTATTGCTAGCTATAGGACCCACACCATGAACCAGGATAAACACACCGGCTACCTCAATTTACTGGAATCCCTCGCTATACAGCCCAACCCTTAGTCAAGGGAGATTTCAACTATCCTCCTATAGACCGGGGGACATACATGAGCAAAAATCCACTTGCCCAGAGGTTCCTGGACTGTGTTAACACAAATGCCCTGGATTAGATAGTCTGCACCCCCACTAGAGGCTCTAATGTTCTGGACATAGTACTCACCAACATGAGGGGGGGGGTCACTATACTTCCCCATGCGTGATGCCCTCCCTGGTTAGGTCTGACCACAAATCAGTCTCATTTGAGCTAACTACTGGAATTGACACCCTCACAGGAATAAAAATTATAAAAACTTCACCAAAGCAAACTACAGCCTACTAAGTGATGTTATAAAAAGCTTCATACCACCCGCAATTGTAGACATCAATGATCACTATACAGAAGTGTGTGCAAATGTCCTGTACAAACATTTAAGCAAATGCATAAACCCTTCTGTACCTGACCAGATCAAAACCAGGTCTTCCCTTAAAAACAAACCACCATTGTGGACTTCAAGTATAACAAAAAAGAGCACTAATGTAAGCTGTAATGAGTTAAAGCATTTTGCCAGTCCCCCCCCCCCCCACTAACTTCAATATGCACCAGGTCCAGAATGGCAAGTTTATTTAACTATATTACCTATATTGAAAGAAAAGGCAGGACCGGTTTAAATGCCTTATTCTTTTATATTCCTTCATATTGTTCTGAATGAGAATATATATATATATATATATATATATATATATATATATATATATATATATATATATATATATATATGCATTTAAATATATTTTTTGTTGTGGTTTTAACCTATATTAATTTTATTTAATACTTCTGTGCAAAATTGTTGAATACAAACATGAAAATGCATTTTTTAAAAAAAGTTTCTCATGCACAAGCTTTGAATATTTTGTAATGAATATTTTATAACATGTCTTATAATTGGGGGGTAGAAGAGCCAATCATTGTTAAGCCTTTATAATTTAAACACATGTTTTATGATTACTATGTTATTCTGATAAAGTCAACTGGCATTGACGAAAGCTCTTAATTCTTAAACCTGGAATAAATTATATTTTGAGGACTCACAACATTAGTGCTCTTTGTTGTTTCAATTGTTGTGGTTGAGCACTATTGCACCACTTTTTCTTAAACCTGGAATAAATTATATTTTGAGGACTCACAACATTAGTGCTCTTTTTTGTTTCAATTGTTGTGGTTGAGCACTATTGCACCACTTTTCTGGTTTGTTGGACTTCAAGTATAAACAGATTATATAACAAGAGGGAAAAAAACTGTTGCCCAAAAGCAAGAAGGATATCATTCTGCAGAGGAAGAGTCCCCTCCTAAGCCTAAACAAGAAAATCAGAAATCTTGTAAAGTCTTCTAAAGCAAATTACAAAACTAAAATTATAACCCTAGCCAAGGAGAGTCATAAGGCATTCTTTAACTATGCCCAAAGACTAAAAAGGAATGTCCAGCTATGTGTCAAACTGGTTGTAGATGGGGTCACTCATACTATACCGAAAGATATTGTCAACCTGCTAGCTGACAGATTCAGTGCAAACTTCATCCCCCTTATCCCCACCTACCATATCCCAAAGCATACCTGACACCAGCCCTCTGCCTAGTATCTCTAGAGAACAGGTCATCTCTGCACTTGACAAGGCCAAAAACACTGCCTCAATGGGACCAAATAATATCTCAGGTTGTTTACTAAACTATCTAATACAAGACCTAGCGGACCCATTTGTCATTTTCTTTAATCATACCTTGAGAACTGGCTATATTCCTGCACAATGGAGAACAGCAACAGTAATCC
The DNA here is from genome assembly GCF_019279795.1 of Protopterus annectens. Taxonomy (NCBI): domain Eukaryota; kingdom Metazoa; phylum Chordata; order Ceratodontiformes; family Protopteridae; genus Protopterus; species Protopterus annectens. The sequence goes on along the minus strand of NC_056737.1, from coordinate 612,251,005 downwards.
CCTTACACAAAGTGGGGGCCATCAACTGACCCTGGGAACTACAGACCCATAAGTCTAACCACAGCCTCATCTGCAAAGCCATGGAAAAAAAATTATCATGATTCTTATCAACAAAGACATAGGCAACCAATATCTAAAGGGTAGATCATACTTATTAAACCTGGTAGGCTTCTTTGAAAATGTCACCAAAGTCATGAAGGAAGTTAATACAGTGCACACAGCTTATCCCAACCTTGCCAAGGCTTTTGACACAATTCCCCACTCTGGCATCATTGAGAAACTCTCGCAGCTAGAGATTAACCCTTATGTCATTAGATGGGTAGCCAGTAGGCTCACTAACAGAACACAATCTGTTAAAATTGGTGACTCAACTCGACCAGTAGACCCATCACCAGTAGAGTACCACAGGGGTCTGTACTGGGCTCCTTACTGTTTGGCATCTATTTCTCAGAAGTCCAGGCCAAAGTAGAGGGCCTCGGGCTCACCAAGTTTGCTGATGATTGCAAACTGGATCAATCACTGAGTTCCCCAACAATGTGAACATATTACAAGAAGGGCTAACACAAACAAATGACTGGTGGCGTAGCCATGCTCTAAAACTAAATGCAAAAAATGCATTATTATTCCCTACAAATTACAATACTGACAGCACCCCCAGAGTTCCAACCCAGTGGTGTGAGACTTGGGAACACAGGTTGAAGTTTCTACAGTGGCAAGGTAAGCCTACTATGTAGTGCACCTCATAAGCAAGGGGCATAGCATTCAGGTCAAGGAATGTTATTACTCTACTGCACTCAACCCTCATCAGACCACTAATAGAGTATAATGCACCCTTTTGCATGTACCTCATCAGACACCTGCAGCAAACGGAGAGACCTCAGTAGTTTCTTCTAAAAAAATAAATGGACTCCAAACCATGACCTATGTGGACAGGCTGAAAGCCATGTCACTTTACTCTGTATCTTATAGGCTGCTGAGAGATGTCTTGCGCCTGGACTAAAGGGCACTCTCTGACCTTGTCCTAATGGAAATGCTGAACATCTGCAAGTCAAATAGCACAAGAGTCACTCACTCTAGGGATCTCAACCTAGCTTGTGACATTAACAGAACATGCTGGAGAGACTGACACCTCTCTGGAATAGACCTCCTATTCATATAAAACAGAGCTCATCACTGACACTATTCAAACGTAATCTAAACAACTGGATGGGAGACCGCAAATTCACCCCTGGGGTGGCACCCATTTCCCTCATGAAGAGGGGTAGCTGGTATTCATCACAGACCCTCTCTGTTCATAAATTCATTCTGCAAACTACCCAAAAAGAACAAATGGGGATACTTGGGATTAACATGGCTAGGCATGTAAAGACTCTAGGGCCACTAGCCTGTAAACTTGTATGAACCTATGAGACTAGGTGTAGTACAAAACTGTGGTAGGAACAATACTACTGTATGGTACAAAAACCTGGGCGGTAAAGGCAGAGCAGCTAAGGAAGCTAGAACTGATGAAGATGAAGTACCTGAGATGGGTGTTAGGATGCTCACTGTGGGACAGATGAAATGTGGACATAAGAGTAGAAGCCAAAGTAGCTCCAATTGCAGATGAGGTCAAAGAGAACAGATTACTGGTGGTTTGGGCAAAGGTGCAGAAAAGTAAAAGACAATCTGTTGAAGAAGATTTGAGACAGACAGGAAGAAAGCAAGAGGAAATGAGGGCATCCAGCAAAGAGCTGGATGAACTGTGTGATAGAACACTTGCAACAGTCAGACATGAGTGCTGAAGAAGGCAGGAGAGTGGCACTGAATAGAAAGAGATGGTGACAATTGACATGACACCACGACCTCATGTAGAAAATGAGAAAAAGGGGGGTGATGACGATGATGATGATGCTCCTTCTTTGTCCCAAAATAGGACACAAATAAGAAGTTATGTACTTACCATAATGTTACATGCGAGTTGTTATTCTCGCCTTCGTTATTACTGATGGGTTTGGAGCAGTTCATCGGCTTTGATTCGGCCAAATAGCAAAGCTTGAGGTCTCTAACAGCTCAAGGCCAAAGCCCTATCCCACAATGCACCACTACATTCCCAAGATCTTGTTTGCTGCCAACTATAGTAGAAACCTATCCCAGATTTCAAGGAAATCAGAAAAATCCAGGGTAAAAGGAAACTCTTCAGGAAAACCAAAACCAGAGTGATACCTCTCGTGCTTCCAAACATAGGAAGGGGGTAGGAGGGAGGGTCATAATAATGAAGGCGAGAATAACAACTCACATGGAACATTATGGTAAGTACATAACTTCTTAATGTGAAGTTGTTCAATCTCACCTTCATTCTTACTGATGGGTAGCGTCCCCAGCACCACAATCTTGGGTGGCTCATGGGAGTACCTGTTTCAGGACAGCAGATCCAAATGAAGCTTTGTCCCTAGAGGCCTTCTTCACTTATGTGAATTTGACTATGTGGCAGTTGCACAAATAGAATCTATAGGTAACCTGGTCAAGAAGTCTGCAGAAGTAGAAACTGCCCTTGTAGAATGAGCCTTGACCTTGTTATGTAATGCAATACCTGCTTGACTGTAGATAAAGGAAATACAATCGGAGAGCCATCTCAGTAAGGTAGGCTTGGAGACAGGTGCGCCTTTTTTTTAATCTGAGAAGGAGATAAACAACCGATCATTCTGAAATCCTTTGTTTTGTCCAAATAAAAGTGGAGTTGTCGATACACATCAAGTTTGTGAAGCATATACTCCAACTGGTTTGAATGGTTAGGAAAGAAAACTGGTAACTCAATCATCTGATTCAGTGTAAATTCTGAACATATTTTGGGCAGGAACAATGGATTCGTCCTGAGGGAAACCCTATCTTTATGAAATATTAGGTACGGTGGCTTAATGGAAAGGGCTTGCAATTCCGAAATTTTGCGTGCTGATGTGATGGCCACCAAGAATATGGTTTTCCAAGAAATATACTTCAAGTCACAAGAAGAGGCAGGTTTAAAGGGTGGAAGAATAATTCTGGACAGGATTAGATTTAAGTTCCAGGGAGTAGTAGGAGATCTGATAGGTGGTTTTGGGTCTATATTAGAACACCGAACTTTCAAAATTTCGAGTGTTCTAATATCGAACCCTATTAATCGAAAATTTAAAACATCGGACAGTAGTATATGTCGTGCTTCTTCTGATAAATTCTGGAACCTGGCTACTCTGGGAATTGCAGCAGCAAAACTGTCAGTTTGCTGGACTGAAGAGACCGACGCCAGACCTAGACTTTGAAATTCGGCCGACCGAGGACCTGCCTGATGGCAGGAGAACCCATCTGTTATGACTGCAGCTGTATGCACGATGAACATCAAATGGGCGGCCCAGAGTCACAGTCTCTGATGTTAGCCACCATCGAAGGTCGTTCTTGCAAGATTTGGTAATCAAAATTAGATGATTCAAGGGTAATTCCTGAAATGTCCATTGGGTGAATAACAGCCACTGAAGAATTCGCATGTGAGATCTCGCAAGGGGTATTGCAATAATTGCTGCTGCCATAGTGCTGAGGAGTTTGAGAATCTGTGATGCTGGTACTTTTCGTTTTGATAGGAGATCCACAATTTGTTGTTGGAGGACAATCACTCTTTTGAGAGGGAGCTTTAGGGACATGCTGACCGTGTCTAAGTCTGCTCCTATAAAGACTGTACGCTGCGATGGCAATAAGGCAGACTTTTCTAAATTTATCGTAATGCCCAACTGAAAACATAGACCCATGGTAGTGTCCCTTGCTCGAATAAGCTGATGCCTGGTGGGGGCGGTAAAGAGCCAGTTGTCCAAGTAAAGAAAAACCTAGATTCCCGAATGTCTCAAGTGAGCCATGCCACTGCCATGCATTTGGTGAACACTCTGGGGGCTGTAATAAGACCAAAGGGCAAGGCCTGAAACTGGAAATGACTGGCTCCCAGCCAGAAGCGCAGATGATCCCTGGATGGCCTGGCCATTTTGATATGGTAGTAAGCATCCTGGAGATCTATAGAGCACATCCAATCATCCTTCGCTTCAAATGGGAGAATAGACTGAAGCGTGACCATCCGGAACTTTGTCTTCACTACATATCTGTTGAGTCTGCTGAGGTCCAGAATAGGTCTCCAGTCCCCTATCTTCTTTAGTACCAATAAGAACCTTGAGTAAGTTCTGAATCCTTGCTGGTCTGCTGGGACTGGCTGGATGACTCTTTTTTGCAATTGTTTCTGAACATCTACGGATGCTACATCCCATAGACTGGGTGGAACATCTGGGAATCCTTTTGATGGTCTGGGGTGAGACTGAAAGGGGATGGAATTTTCTCTGGATACAACGTTTTGTACCCAGTGGTCTTCTGAGATATTCAGCCAGGCACCTAGGTACAAAGACAAACGTCCCCCGGCTGCCTCCAGAGCAGGACATTCGGGCCACCTTTCAGGAGCGCTGATTGGGTTTCCCAAGGAACTGATCCCTGTCACCCTGGTTCTGCGGACCCCCTCTGCCACGTGGGCGTCGTCTTCCACCATTGCCTCCCCCTCTGCCCCTGGAGGAGGCTTCACCTTGTGATTTCGGAAAGGCTCCTTGGGTCTTACGGAACCACATTTTCCCACCCCATTGACCTTTGGGATAAGCTCTAGTAAGGGTAGAAAAATGGACTCCAACGGCAGATAGAGTCTTACCATCTTGCTCACATCTGGTGAGGGTCTCTGACTTTTGGTCCAAATAAGGAGGAACCATCGAAAGGGGCATTAACAAATGACAGCTTAAAAGGTTCCACAAAAGAGCATAAGCGCATCCAGGAATGTCTCCGCAAAGCAATTCCGGTACCCGCAGCCCTACTCGGTCCATCAGCTGTGTAAGACACGAGGCGCATGGACGAGTTTACGATGGAATTGAGGGTAGCAGGCTGAGATGTCACCTTGTCTGCCACAGAGTCGGCTACTGCACCCCGGAGAGTATCTCCAAGCTCCTTGAGGAGATCTCTCTGTAGACGTGTGAAGTGGGTCAGGTAGTTCAATGACCGAAGTGCAAAGGTCGTAGAACTGAACATGCGCTTCCCGAAGCTGTCCATCATCCTAGACTCTCTATTAGGAGGATGGACAGACGTAGAAGTCTCCAACATCTCTTTTTTAGTGGCTGCTGCCACCACCATGGCATCAACAGGTATAGGTTTAGACAAAAAAGCCTTATCATGGGGTGCTGAAATGTACTTGTTCGGCCTTCTAGGAACAAGTTCCATAGAATGTGGTGACTCCCACACCCTTTGGGATAAAATATCCATCAACTTATTGAAGGGCGGAGACACCCAAGAGGTGGAAGGCTGGTACCCGAAAAACTTTAGGAGCACCGATTCGTCCTCGGTAGGGTTTTGGGGCTGCCAGTCCCCCCTCTGCTGAAGGATCTCAAGGCTATACCTGAAGGAAATATCCTCAGATGGGGACCTTGGGGACCCTTTTGATTCCTCCAAATCAGTGTCCGACGTGATAGATTCCTGAGGGGAATCCAGATGTCTCCTCTTACATAATCTCATCCGAAGGACCTCCTCAGTGTGAATTTCTGGGGAAGTCTCAGAAGAGCAGGGTTCCCCCAAAGGGGCATCCTGAGGCTCTGGGTCCCTGCATTTACGGTGAACCTGTGGAAGCGGAGAAGAAGCAGGTGCCTTCCAGGAGGAGGTGGCCCTATCAGAGGTTCTGGAAGTCTGAAGGAACAAAGCCCTCCTCATGGCATCGAAGGCCCCATGGCTCCGATGCGAGGAAGCACCCAGGTTCGAAGACACTGTGGACTCCTCCCGCATCAGAACTGCTGGCTCCAAGCCCGAGGTAGGAGCCAAACTCATCCATGCCGAAGCCCCAAGAAGAAGTGTCAGAACCGACATATCAGTTTGACTCCCCCCCGGAACCGACAGGAGAATGTCGGCTCCCAGATTCCACCGCCAGAGCAGAGGAAATCAGGGTGGTCGATATTGACAGCTGAGAGGTGAGTGTCGGCACCGACAGCTTCACCAATGACTGACTGGCCTCCTCCGGCTCTGAAGTGTTGGTTCGAGTCGGAGGAGGAGCCACAACAACAATAATAGAGGACTTTGTCAGTTCCGAAGCTGCTAGAGTTGAAACCGACAGAATTTTTGGCAGCGCCGGGTCCTGTAGAAGTCTCCGCATCACTCAGTCCACATCCAAATCAGAGAGTCTGGAAGTCCGAGAGGATACCACCGACAGAGCCTGTGACCCCAGAATCGGGGACCTCAAGATAGGAGATACCGGTTCCAATACTGGTAACCGGCTCCTACCAACAACCTGAACAGTTGGTTCCGAGGGAACTGGAGCCGAGACCATAGCCTTCTTAGATATCTTCAGAACCGAACAGCCCTTTGGAGCTAAACCAGATGACGAGGCAGGAGAAGAGGCAGCCAAGAGCTGTAGGAAACACCTGATCAGTTGCAGCGGCAAACTAGATCTGGGGAATGTAGTGGTGCATTGTGGGATAGGGCTTTGGCCTCGAGCTGTTAAAGACCTCGAGCTTTGCTATTTGGCTGAATCGGAGCCGATGATCGGCTCTGAACCCATCTGTAAGAATGAAGGTGAGATTGAACAACTTCACATTAGCTGATTTGCTTTTCTAGAGGACTTAGTTCTGTCAAGATAGTACCTGAGCTGTTGCCTTGGTTCTGAGGCTCTGGATACAACACTAGGAGACTGATGGCTTGATTCAAAGTAAAACTCTGAAACAACTCTGGACAAGCATGAGGGATTTGTTATTTTTTAACACCTTTACTGAATTATCACTTGTGACATAGGCAAATTTACATTTATACAAAACTAATCAAACTGTATTAACAAATTAACATTAACAAAAATTATACAGCACATACATTGCTATATATCATATAACCTAAGCAACATTACATAAATTATTCAATTCCTGTCCCCCTAATTTTAAACAAGAAACATCTTTATTAAACCATCACTTATGATGTAAGCAATCATACATTTATATAAATGAAAACAAACCATACTGACACAATCCTAGTCGCAAGCATTTTACATTACGAACCATAGTGACACACTCCCATTTGCAAACATTATGCATCACTTATAATCTACTCAATCATTTTCAGTCAAACATTACATAGCACATTTAAGTCCTGCCTTCTTTTAAACTTCATTCCTCCCCTGTATGTATTGTTTCCGCAATTCCTATTGTTTCCTATGTAGTTTGCTCTGACTCTTTTCTAAAGATCTCAATTCCAGTTGTTTTATCTCTATTACTATACTCACTACTTCCAATATAGCTGGTTTAGATTTAGATTTAGATTTTCTAGTAACTGCTTTTTTGGTAGCCACCATAATTAGACACAGTAAGACCTTACCATGTCTTGTCAATTCCGATTCTGTATCATAGCTAAGAAACGTCATCTGCCCCATCACACCAATCTGCCCACACAGCAGCTCCAACAGTACATCCCAAAGGGAATCCTTAAAGTCCACCAAACCATCGCACTCCCAGAAAATATGTTTCCAAGTACCCCTTTCTTCTCCATCACACCTCCAACATTTGCTGTTTACCTGAGGAAATTTACTCTGGAGTCTACTTGGGGTATAAAAATGTTTATGTAAACATTTCCAAGCAAAAATCCTAAATATTCTAGATTTTGTTGCATATTTGGGAGACATGCATATATCCTCCCATTGCTTCTTTGTGAATTGCTTATTCAATCTCTCTCTCTTCCCAATCCTTTCAAACCTCCTTTGATTGACTCTTATAGTTATCATGCAATACTTTACACGCACTACTAATTACTCCTTTGTTAATGGCAACTTCTGTACTAGATTCTAGTGAAAACTCTACCAGTGATGGTGAACTAGTCCGTTACTTAAAGTCTGAGGTTAATACAGGATTAAAAATGACACAAGACACCAAGACTCAAACTTAACAATTTATTAAACAAGAACTTACTAAATAAACAGTAAAACAAATACTAAATAAAAAGAAAAACTAATAGATCATGTACTTACAAGCATATGCATAAACAAAATCATCTTTGCCACTGATAGGGAGACCTCAATCCTATCCAGTGCAGCTATATGTTTAGTCAAGGCAAGGCCGAGACTGGCAAAATGGCTCTAAGCTCAGTTCAGACTGGTGTTGTGATCAAATCCGGATGATGATGATTTCCATTTTAGCCTTTGAGCTTTTTATAATCTTGAACAAACAACAGGGTCAACAGGTTCAACTAATGACATATTGATCACAAGCTCATCATGAGTTGATGGAATATTGTAGAAAATATGACATTACAAGATCATCATGAGTTGATGGAATATTTTAGAAAATTACAGATCATTTCCTAAGTTGTAAACAAGTCTCGTAATGTCTGGTCTTGTGCCTTACATTCCCTTTTCAGAGAACAGTTAGCTCACAAACTTATGATATATTTCCTCCTTGAAATCCCCATAGTCTGGTAAACATTTTTTAAGCTGATAAACAACTTAAAGGTTAACAAAAGTGCAGTTATACCAGTAATCAGTGAGCAAGGCCTGCTCTTAAGCATGTTGTATTGTTACAATATTAGCAGCATATAGTGAGGTAGTGGCATGTCAGATCTAGCAATAATCAATCTAGCAATAATTAAACATACACAGTGATATGTGGCTCGAGGCATAACAAAAACTGGTAGACTGTGTGGATCCGTCACAGGCCACCCCTTGCATCGAGCAACGTATGCTGTATATCCCTTATAAGAGTTAAAACTGACAAGATCAATAAGTATTTTTTCATTACCTTGTAGTAAATGCAGCATGATGTTAAGCAAAATAACACTGACACTATTGTGGTCAAAAGCAAAGGATGCAATAACAAATTAAACCACACTGAAGCTTTAGATGACCACATAAAAATATCATACCAATGTGAAACAGTTATATCCTGTATTTCATTTGCAATTTTTACAATGGTACCTTTGTCTTTAATCATTTTAATCATTGTTTGAGGCACATCATTTAGTGTTTTATTTAAAAGTTGCAACACTATTTGTCCTTCCTGCTTAATTTGTTGAAAGTCCGGGTGGACTAGAGATGGCCATCTAAAAGTGTGTAATGGTTCTATGCTAGCATTAAATGTGATGTCCATCCATTTAGTCAGTCTAATAAGTTCCCCAGTACAAAAATCAATAATTGCATGGATATTACTTTTACAGCATGCTCCACCGTTTGTGATTATCCCATCACTCCAGGCTAATTTACAGGAGGATATCACACAAACAGTGGTATCATTTAGTTGGTAGATCTGTACCATTTACTACATACCTATGTCAGGTGCATTCTCCAGTTTCATTATGTAAGCATGGGTGAGGCTTCCTTTTCACCATCATGCATACCCACCCTTGGGGTCAGGTCTCACAACCTGCCAAATCAATGGGTACATCAATCAAAGTAGACTCAATTTGAGGTACCCACCAATTATTTTCAAATTGCAAGGGCAATGTAACAAATGGACAGACCTGCTTTGTTCCTTTTTTACTAGCAAGATAGCCAAAAATCACTATACAAGATTTATTTTCACATGCAAAATCTATTGGCTTTAACCAATGATACAGTTGCAGTTCCTTTTGCCAATGGGCTGCTTTTTTAGCCCCCCCCAAGTTTGAGTGAATTGCAGATATTGCTGGTTGACAGCCAACTGTGATAAGATACAAAAGGTCTGATTTACTTCTTCTGTGAGGTTATTTAAAATTTGTTTTGTATATGTATTTGTATGTTTAATCCACCTCCACAAGACAGTTTGAGTTAAAATACTGTCTACAGTTCTTTGTCCCAGTTTGGGATCATGATCTGCTAGTAGCTTAAAGGCCATATTTAGGTCAGTGCCCAAACTGCTCAGTTTGCTATGTAGGGCATCTATGTCTACACTGTTTAGGAATCCAGTTCCTGTTCCGACTGCACCTCGTGTAGTACCAAAAATACCTGTAACATCACGTTTATTCCTTTTATATTTGTAATGTCTGTATTTGATATGCAAGGAATTAACCGGCCATAATTGTACAATTTTACAATGTGCTGGTAGTAATATCAACTGCTGTCATGTTAACTATCATTTTAATACATTGTATAACTCTAGCACTACTTACAGTTTTACATCCTCTTGTATACCTTACCACATGTCCCAAACCATCAAATACAGTTGAACTATTGTCCATGGCATATATTTCCAAACTCGGAGATAGGGTTTCAGCAGTGTCATTTTCCCTTTGAAATTCTGCTATACAGGAGGAATCTAATGGAGATTTGGCTAGTGAAAATCCCGATTCATTTAGCCTTTGGTACAAACCTCCAAAAGGGTTGGAAACACATTTTTCAGGATGTCTATCACAGTTCAGTCTACATACAGTTGTAATGTTCTCCATCTGAGTGATGTTCCAAGTTAAGGCAGGTTTAGGTGTCACCGCATATAGATCATCTCCCAATTTCCAATAAAAGTCACAGTTCGCCGTTAAATTTGTGACATCTTCCTCTTCGAATAGAGGGATAGGATCAAGGCAGTCATATGGCCCATGTAAATGTTGTCGTCGGAAAAGGTTGGCACCTTCCCAAACAGTGGCAATAATCTATGGAGAGGAAAGTATAACGGTTGTTTAGCGGAATCAAGTAATACTAAAACAGTATCACCAGGTCCATCACAAATCACAGTCCCATGTTCATTTGGCTGGTTAGGTGTGGTCACTATAACTTTCATTCCCAGCCATTTGCTTGGTTTAGTATCACAGTCTTGTAGTAAAATAACAGCAGCTTGATGCATACAAATTTCTACTAAAGGTTGTCCTTTCTGAATCATTTGTGTCTTGTTATCTAAATTGATAGCCTTTACTATCACTTCTCGTTCTGGCTCCCATAATGTAAAAACCTCCCAACTTTCTCCTAATAGTCCTTTTTGCCCCCAGTGCCAATTTTCTGGGAGAAAGAGTTTCCAACATGTCTCAGCTAATACTATACTTTGTGCTGGCACTCTTTGTTCAGTCAATGCACATAGCCAGAACTGAGTTTGATCAGTATTTGTCAAAAGAGGTTATATGGCATTTGGGTTCAGCTTTTCTAGTTTTAAAATACAACAGTTGGACCGAATGTCATTCATATGCATTTGCAAAGGGGTTCCTTGATGCTTTCGAGGCCTATTATTCAGCTGGCTCACAGCTAATTTTAATACCTTTGCCCAGCCTGGTAACGTTCCATCATTTGTATTCTTCCGGATTTGTTCTTTAAGGAGCCCATTATAACTTTCAGTCAAACCAGCAGCCTGAGGATGATATGGGATATGCAGCACCCATCGAACTCCATTTTTCTTTGCCCATTTTTGAACCTCTGCTCCGGTAAAATGGCTGCCTTGGTCACTTTGGATTTCACTGGGAATCCCATATGTCACACATAATTTATTTAATCCTTTTAACACTGCTTGATGGTTTGCCTTTTTGCATGGGGACACCATTAATAATCCTGAATAAGTGTCCACCATCGTTAGGCAATATTGCTGATTCTGATCCAGTGGTAAAGGACCAATAAAGTCTATTTGCCAAATTTGTGCTGGACGACTGCCTCGATGAATGTGTCCACATGCTTCTGCTTGCAGTTGCTTTTGTTTATTTCTTTGACAGATTTCACACTGTTTTATAACATCTGTAGTCATTTCCTTATTCAACTGCATACCATGCCTTCGTGCCCATTCTGTTGTTGCATCTCTTTCCAAGTGCCCACACTGATCATGGGCCCATCTTGCCATGCTAGCACTTTCGGCTTTCTCTTCAGCAATACGTACTGCGGCCATCTTATCTACCTGCTGGTTATGCTTTCTTTCATTTGTTACAAGTGATGCATGGGCATCTACATGTCCAACACTGATTTTGCATTGTTGAGCTTTTTCCCAAATTTGTTGCCAATCTTCTGAACCTCCCCATAGAGGTCTGCCATGGATCTTCCAATTCTGTTGTTGCCAGGCAGGTAACCAGGTTGTCAGTCCCTTAAAAACTGCCCAGCTGTCAGTACAGATGTACACTTCATCTCCAGGTGATAAACTATCGATGACCAGGGCAACAGCTCGCAACTCTGCCTGACTATTTGAACCAGCAGTGCATTCATCAAATAACACAGTTTCTGTTCGTGGGCAATAAGCCACCGCAGTCTAAGTCCTACCATTTGATCCAATTTTAGCAGAACCATCTCATGCATATTTCTGTTTTTCTGCATCTAAATTATCAAATGGTAATGCTTCAGTGAATGGGGATTTTGGAAGCTCGTGTCGCTGTTGTTCTGTCGCATCAGCATTATCCAAAATTACCAGTCCAGCCAACTGTTGTTGTACTTGAGATACTTCAGGCATGAAGTTGGCCCTTTCCTGTAAATACCACTTTCATTTCTGCACAGTCGAAGATTGTGCTATTAGAGTTTTCATTAAATTATTATCTCGTAACCACCCCTGGATTGGGTAGTCTATCTTAACTGTCACTGTTTGTTGTTTAGTTATTCCTTTCACATGAATCAACGCTGTGTACACTGCTAGCACATGCTGCTCAAGGGGGCTATATCTCACCTGCGCTCCAGTCAGAGATTTGAACCAAAATCCCAAGGGCCTCTTTTTCCCAATGTCATCCTTCTGCCACAGCCCCCAAAACATAACATTATTGGCAACGGTTACTTCAAGGATAAAAGGTTGCTGTGGATCAACTGGGCCCAGCCCCACACTCTGCTGTAGGGCCTTTTTTGCTTCTTCGAAAGCCGTTTGCTGCTTGGGACCCCACTGAAAGTCATATTTTTTCCTCGTTACGTAGTGGATGGGTCACAAAATCAGTCCGAGGTGAGGTACAAATGCTCTTCAAAAGCCCATTGCTCCTAAGAAGGCCTGTGCCTGTTGTTTCATTTTTGGAACTGCACTTTTCTGAATACTCTCTAGTGCCGCTGCAGGAATTTCCCTTTTAGCTCCATTCCAAATCATACCAAGGAATTTTACTGATGTCCCTTGTTGTGTTTTATTTTCATTTATTGCCCACCCTCTGTTCTGAAGGTGCTGAATTACAGTTTTTAGTGTGATATCCACATCAGATTTTTCTCCAGTGATCATGATGTCATCAATGTAATGGAAAATAGTCACTTTGTCCAGCTGTAACTTGGCTAGGTCTCTAGCCACTAGTCCATGACACAGGGTAGGGCTGTGCAGATATCCCTGTGGTAATACTTGGAAGGTATACTGCCTCCCCTCCCAGGTAAAAGCAAATTGGGCTCTGCTTTCTTCTGCTATCGGAATGGAGAAGAAGGCATTTGCTATGTCCAAAACTGCATGATATGGTCCAGCAGATGAAGACAATCTTTTCATGATCGTAACAATGTCTGGAACAGCTGCCGCTAGGGGTGGGGCCACCTTGTTCAGACCTCGATAATCTACAGTCATCCACCATGATCCATCAGGTTTCTTTACTGGCCATACTGGACTGTTGAATGGACTCACTGTTGGCTCAAGTATGCCAACCCGAAGCAGTTCTTGGATCGTCTCAGTGATCTCAGCATGCCCACCTGGGATACGATATTGTTTGATGTTTACTTTTGTTTTAGGTGTGGGAATATAAAGCAGTTCCCACTTAGCATTGCCTCGGACTACAGCCTTGACTGCGTTGACTGAACAATGCCGCACTCCAAACCTAAATGGCCCTACAGTGGTTTCCAAGGTTCTACCCTTTAACACATCTATTTCTAAAATGTGCTCAGGTACTGGAGATATTACTGCTTCAATGAAGATAGGAATATCATCCCGAAAAGCTATATTAACCTTGGTTTTGGTGCCTAGTGTTTTTTCCCCTCCATAACCATCAATCTCTACATATTGTCCATGAAATTTATGGGGATTGCCTGCAAAAATGGTTATTTCTGATCCTGTGTCTACCGGAGCCATCACATGTTGTGGCCCTCCCCTCCAAAAAATGGTAATGGGTACGTAAGGGCATCGGTCCCCAGGTGTAATTGCTCTTACTGTACCCCTAGCTACTGGGGACCTGCCTACTAGTCAATCTGTTTTTTCCACTGGGGTTCTCCATTCCTTTTTTCCACAATCTCTCTCATCACTAAACTCCCTCTTTTGCCACTGTGCTAGCTCCTCATCAGTAGGGATGTCAGGATATAACTGATTCCACCCTACCTTCCCTTCAGTGGTACTTCTGGTTGGACTTTTTGAAGGGGTTTGCTTTTTACCCGCAGAGCTTGATCCTTTCTCCTTTTGTTTTTGCTTCCACTTTTTATATAATTCCTCAGTAGCTATCCCATCTATTTCTGCAGCTTCTACCCCCCACCTTAATAGATCCAGAAACATTTGCTTTCTTGTAACTTTTTCACCAGATTTATCTTTTGATTTCCCTGCATCCGCCTTTCTAGCTCTTCTCTGTTCTCTTTCTTCCACTAGTTCTGCCATTTGATTTAAAGTGGCTATTACATCCCATATCTGCTGACCTACACAGCCTGCCAGGGCAGCCATCAGCTGCCCTTTCCACCACTGTGGTGCATTTTTGATCAATTTACTCCTCATATTGCTAGTCATAATTTGTGCATCTGGTCATTTCGGAATCACTAACGCCCCATTCCTTAATTCCAATGAATAAATGGTACCCAACATAGCCATTTCTCTTAAATGTTGTATTGCCTCTGCTATGGTTTTCCAAGGTTTATGTTCATCAGCTACTGCTGTAGCATCAGGCCAAGTAGCTTGGAAAACCGAGGCTAACCCCACCACCAGTGTATTCACCTGTGGATCATCATGGTTCACATTGTTTACTATTTGCTTTAAACATGGGTGAAACACCAAGCATGCACATTGGTGCATTTCTTCGGCAGTTAGAGACACTGCTTCTCCCCCCCGTATCCCAAACCCGAAGGAACCACGCCAAAACAGTTTCCCCTGGCTTTTGCTTATAGGTTTGGATTACATTTAATAATTCAGCTTGGGTATAACTCCACACCTTAACCCATTGTTGTGGCGCTGCCCCCCCCCCCCAGTATACTGTCCCTTTTTCTCAATAACTGGGTGTGCCTCCACTGATGGGGAATTTACTATTTCAAAATCACTATCACCATCATCAGTTCAGGGGAGATCACCTTCCCACTTCTCGGGATCAAACTCTGCCTTACACAGCAAAGCACGAACCCAAGGCCTTGAGGGCGGATGGCATAGTTTTCTCCCATTTCGTTGTCTATGCTGCTGAATTATTCGAGTAGCTAAAGTCACTGAATTAGATTTCCAGTGTTCAGCTTCCTCTCCCACTTTGACAAGTGCCATATCTGCCTTTTCTAGGGCATCTCTATCCATTCTGTGTGTATGAGCATGTTCTTTACATTGCTCTTCTAACTCTAAAACATTTTCTTTTAGTTTCTCTACATCTCTGTCTAATTCCTAAATTGCCTCAAAGAACAGCCATCCGGCTGCTCCCACCCCTTCCTTCACCTTTTTCCCCTTATCATCCAATTTTAGTTTCGATAAAGCTTTAGCTAGACTATCGGGGTCTGCCTTAGGTCTTTCTTGCCAAAGTTTTAGGGAAGGAGGGGGTGAAACTTGACTTAACACCTTAGCAAGAGGATCCCATTTCCCAAACAATGCTGGCATCATAGTACCAATGCCCAACTTATTTGGGGTGCCTGACACAGCATCCTTTTTACCTATGCCTATATGTTTTAAAGGAAAAAACATTGGTTGTTGTGACATTTCCACTGCAAACCTCAGACCCTGCTCACTGCGCCAAATGACCTAGTCCGTTACTTTAAAGTCTGAGGTTAATACAGGATTAGAAATGACACAAGACACCAAGGCTCAAATGTAACAATTTATTAAACAAGAACTTACTAAATAAACAGTAAAACAAATACTAAATAAACAGAAAAACTAATAGATCATGTATTTACAAGCATATGCATAAACAAAATCATCTTTGCCACTGATAGGGAGACCTCAGTCCTATCCAGTGCAGCTATCTGTTCAGTCAAGGCAAGGCCGACAATGGCAAAATGGCTCTAAGCTCAGTTCAGGCTGGTGCTGTGATCAAATCCGGATGATGATGATTTCCATTTTAGCCTTTGAGCTTTTTATAGTCTTGAACAAACAACAGGGTCAACAGGTTCAACTAATGATATATTGATCACAAGCTCATCATGAGTTGATGGAATATTGTAAAAAATATGACATTACAAGATCATCATGAGTTGATGGAATATTTTAGAAAATTACAGATCATTTCTTAAGTTGTAAACAAGTCTCGTAATGTCTGGTCTTGTGCCTTACTTCCCTTTTTCAGAGAACAGTTAGCTCACAAACTTGTGATATAGTTCTTCCTTGAAATCCCCATATTCTAGTAAACATTTTTTAAGCTGATAAACAACTTATAGGTTAACAAAAGTTCAGTTATACCAGTAATCAGTGAGCAAGGCCTGCTCTTAAGCATGTTGTATTGTTACAATATTAGCAGCATATAGTGAGGTAGTGGCATGTCAGATCTAGCAATAATCAATCTAGCAATAATTAAACATACACAGTGATATGTGGCTCGAGGCATAACAAAAACTGGTAGACTGTGTGGATCCGTCACAGATGGTCTTTCATTTAGGACCCACCCTATTACTTCAATATTTTGTTGTGTGAACATCATTTATTTATTGGAAGGCATTTATTATAATTATTAACATTTACTTAGCGTTTTGTTAACAAAACGTTTTAAATAATTTAAATTGTGTATATATACTGTAGCTTTAACTAAGATGTTTGAGCGTAATGCCATTTTAGAATGTAATTGGTTTCGGTGGGAGTTGTGTGTATGACGTAATTTTTAAATATCTTGTTTTGATGGCATTTTGTATTACTCTGATGAAGCCTTTGGTATATTACAGGTGAAAGCGCTTAGTAACACTGATTGTTTTTCTGTGGTCTGTTCATTAAAGCAATGTTCGAGTTAAGGGATTACAGTCTGGTTTTCTTCTCATTTTGGTTGCTCTTCCCATTCTATCACCTTTTTAGATCTAGTTATTTGCTCCCAAGACCTTGGTTCCTTTGACAGTTTTCTCCAATAAATTCCAACCCCCTCTTGTCTATTGTCTATATCCCTAATTGCAGCTATCCCTATTGGCAGAATCTCCTTTCTCCATTCCCGTGCTGGCTTAGTTCTTAGAATTCTTTCTGCTACTTTAATGATATAATATAATAATTATTGTTATTCCCCTTAAAAGCCTGCATCCAAAGTCTCAGTCTCTCCTTGTTTCTTGAGCTACCCCGTTTCAACATCATCCCTTTCCACTTCAAATTATAGTTTTCTGCTTGTGTATGTATAGGAGCCTTAATTGTGTAGCTCTGAAATACCCCTTCAAATTGGGTAATCCCAATTTGCCCTGTTCTATTGCAAGAATCAGCTTATCCCATTTGACTATTGCTGTCTTCCCCTCCCAGAAAAAGTCCTTCAGCCCTTTATTAACTGCTATCCACAACTTCTCGCCTGGTTGATAAAAATATGCCTGACCTGTGTATAAGACTAAAGGGACTAAAAACATTTTGACTGCCTGTATCTTACTATTCATATCCATATAACAAAGCTTCTATTTTCTCAGTTTTTGAATTATTTTTTTATTTAGTATCTTCCCACGTATCCTTAGCTGCCACACCAGAATCATTTTTAATTCATACTCCTAAATGCTTCATTTTATCATGTTCCTATAAATACAGATCCTGCTGAACCAATTTGTGTGTGAGTACATAATTTACTGCTATTGCCTTTGTTTTAGTTTAATTAATTTTGTATACCAAAAAGATGTGAAACTGTCTCAAAATGTTCCACAACACTGTAATGTCTCTTTCTGGTTTTGTCAGGTATAAAATAATATCATCTGCAAACAGAGTCAGCTTTTCATGACTACCATACCAATTATATCCTTGGATTTATGAGTCCCTTATTTTCGTTGCCAGTGGTTCTAAATGTAACACAAATAACAAAGGGGAAGAGAAGAATTCTGCTTGGTTCCTCTGCTCAAGCAGAAATTATCAGAGAGGCCCCACCCACTTTAATTTTCACCTCCGATCCCTCATATATTCTCCTAATCAACCATATAATTTTTTCAGGAAATGCAAATGCTTTCATTGCCCTGCTCATAAATTTCCAGCTTACTCTGTGAAATGCTTTCTCTGGATCAAGACCCACCAACAACAATGGTATTTTCTTACATTCTGCTTCCCTCTGGATCATCAATGTTCTGTTAATGTTGTCAAATGTTTACATCCCCTCCACAAAACCACACTGATCCATATCTTTCAATTTTGGCATAACTTTTGTCATTCGTTTAGCCATTATGGACACAAACATTTTATAATCATGGTTTACTATTGAAATGGGCCTGTATGAAACTGGGCTGATGGATCTTTACCCCATTTAGGTATTACAGGTACCACTGCTTTTTTCTAGGATGTTGATACATTTCCTCCTCTTAAAATACTGTTAAACAAAACCTTCCAGATCTTTATCAGTTTTTTCCCCTCCTAGCTTGTTAACTTCCACAGGAATACTATCTATTCCTGGGGGACTTTCCTGTAGATTAGTTATACATATCTTTACCTCATCTCCTCCTATCTTAACCATTAGTAACTGAGCCTCATCTACTTCTAACCTTGGCATATTTAATTCTTCCATAAAAATTTCCATTTATATGTTTTTTTGATTTCCATATTTCTCTACTTTATACAGACTTCCATAGAATTTCTGAAATATTTCTAATACCTCTACAGGATCTCGTTACCCTTCTTGTTATACGCTCCCTAAGCTTGTCGACAGTCCTTTCTACTTTCTGCTGCCTAAGTCACTGCTAAAAGTTTTTGTGCTCTACTGTTATTATCAAAAACAGTTGTTTAACAGCAATCATTTGAAACTTATACATATTATCAAGGTAATCCCTTATTTTCTGCTTAGCATTCTGCAGCCAATCCTCTTCTTGTTCTGTGAGATTCCCCCCATTCTGCAATACTTCAACATTTGTCAGTCCATCTAAATAATTCTTGTTACTTCTTAACCATACCTTTCTTTTACTTCCACCCTATTTTACTAAAACTGACAGGAAAGTGGAGGATGCATAGGTAGACATGCTGAAATGGCCACAAGATATATCCTAATCTATTGACAGAAGAATAAGAGAGGCCAGAAGATAGTAACTCACACAAATATTTAAGCACCAGTGGTACAAAATCCCTGATTGGACTCTGCTTATTGGCTAGACACCCACTAGAAAATATTTTCCATTTGTCAATATAAGAATTCCTGGCAGAAGGGTTATTTGCCACATTTAATACCTGCTGCACATCCTTTGGAAACAGATGCCTAAAAAGCATGAGAACCGAATCATACAGGCAACTGGTTGAACATTTTTGATATTGGGGTATATTAAATTCCCCGTCTTGAATGAGTAAAACAAGGAGTAAAAAGGTCACACAGAAAAAACAATTGGTTAAAAAACACAAAAAGAAAAATCCAGCAAGGTTAGACTTTCCACTGTGTGATACCTTAAACCTCTTATATCAGAGGCAACACAGAATATATGCAAATCACATTTTAAGGATATCAGGTGTTTCAGCTAAATGACAATTCTGGTCATTATAGATGAAGAGATTTTAATGCATGAATCTCAGCCAACATTTCATTGAGACTGATGTGCTTTGGTCTGTCCATGGAGTTCCATGTGCCTTGCAGCTTTATCTCCAGAGAAGCTGTTCCCTAAGAGAAATATGAGGCATCCATATTCATAGGTTGGCTTGAAGGTATATAACAAAACGTGAGACCTGAATTTGGTTCTATCAGTAGTCTCCACCACTGCATTTCCTTTTTGATGAAGTCTAAAATTACAATTTGAAATTCCAGTGGATGCAAAAGTTGGGTCCATGTGTTTTATTTTTATTTATTTTTTTTAGAAACCACTGAATCATTTTAATGTATAATCTGGTGAAATGAATCATGAGAATCATAGAAGCCATTAACCCCATTGCCAGAGAGTATCTCAGGATCAAAATCTGAGACTGATTAGAGAAACTCAGGAAAGTTTGCAGATTAAAAATCAGTCTTCTCCAGTGTACAAAATAAAAGCCTATTGCTTAGAGGTATTTATAAGACACTCCAAAAAGACATTCCTATGTGATAGGTCAAGGAGGATTTCTGAACATTTATCTGGAATCCCAGATTGTTCAGAAGAGAAGAGAAGAAACCCATTCTAATGACTTCTGCCATCTGTGAAAACATTGCAAAGAGGAGTACATCTAAACGAGGAAATATGTGAATGCCATTTATTCTACAATGAGCCATGACTGGGGCTAGATACTAAGTAAACATCCTTGGAGCTGTAGATAACCCAAAGGGCAATGCAAAGCACTAATAATGTGACCCACACACAGAATACCTGAGAAACGTGATAAAGCCTTTCGCTATCAGAATGTGATGATATGCATCTTTAGATCTAATGTTAACAAAAAAGTCTTCCCTATAGAATGAGAGGTGACAAATTTTGAAGGGTCAACATCTTGCATTTTGGTATTTTCACATACAGATTTGGAAAAGAAGTATCTAGAACTGATCTCCAAAAAGGCTCTTTCCTTGTAGAATGAGTGGTGAGAAATTTTGAAGGGTCAACATCTTGTATTTTGGTACTTTCACATACAGATTTGGAAAAGAAATATCTGGAACTGGTTCCAAAAATACTCTTTCTTTGATACCAGAAATGCTCTGCAATATAAGCGTTTGCTCCTTTGATTTAATGGGACCAGTTCTGTATCTCCTAGTGAGATTAAGTGCTGAAGAACCTGAGGACAAGCCTTGGCTTCAGAGGGTGGGGAAGAACTCCCCTGAAAAGAGGTATTTGAACCCATTGCCAGCTATATCCCACCTGAACCACTTTTAGCACCCAGGAGTCTGAAACAATCTGAAGAAAAAGGAGAATGTACAGAGACAGTTTCTGAGACAGACAGGGGCAGGAAGAGTCGGGAAATTGAAAAAAAATGTAGGTGCAGATATTTTTTAACTATTAGACTGCCCCATTTTGGAAAAGATTCTTGTTTTTTTTTTTTGTTATTCTCTTGCCACATCTGTCTCGTTTGTAAAGGCAGGGACTTTTTTTAAAGAAGAAAAAGGTGATTTGGGAGATTTATAACAGGGAGCCTGAAAAATGTTGGAAACTCCTTGTATTAATTTCTTTCTCTCTCTCTCTCTCATCAAATTATTTGAGGACACGAATAGCAGATGGACCGAACAAAACCTCCTTATCTAAAGCTGAATTTAAAATTTCAGACTTTACCTCATTAGAAAACTTCTGATTATGTACCTCAACATTGTAGCAGTAGCAGCGGCCATGGCTATAAACACAACATCTGCACAATCACTCCCACTTTAAGGTATGTTTCGATACTTGAGAAATATTAGAAACAGTGGAATTCAGACAAGCACTGCCTTCAGGATGGAGTGTAGCAGATAATGCTCTCAAACTGTTTGCACAAAAAAGAATAAACTTTCACATGAGTCTGATAGCTAAGAATTCTATATGCCAAAGCGGAAGAAGAAAATATTCTCTTGCCAAATCTATCCAATATCTTTCCTTCATTGTCTACATCAGAAGGACTGGAAGAAACCAAGAGTGTATTCCCAGTTGGTTAAAATCTGGACATGACCACAGGGTCGGTCTAGAGGTAAAAAAACAAATATTTGTTAGTATGATGAACTTTATAAAGCCTATCTGCTTTTTCTGGGGAACTGAATGTTGAGAATCAGTACTGATACAGGCAGCATTATATACACATTCCAAAATGGCATTAATGGAAGAATGAGAATGGTATGAGGCTTACTCTACTTGTAACATGCTATAATATCTCCCCAATTCAGGGGAATAACCATATTTTCCCATACAATACATCATTCATCTTAACTGAAATCTGAAAAAAAGGAAAATTCCTCCAAAGAAGGCTGTGATGACCAGGCTTGCCCTCAATCAGAGAAATGGGCTTGGGAATCTACAGAAGAATAAGCCCTGTACCTGCTTGTGTCATAATCCTTTGACATGTCTTCCTCAGGAATATTTCTGCTGACATCTCTTTCAGGTAAGGACTTCTGAGTACTAGGATTAACAGCATGTAACAACTTCATAGCTAAGGTATGAAAATCTTATTTTCTAACAGACACTATGCCTTCATATGAACAATGTTTAACCTTTTGTTTTTTCTTTTTCTTTACAGGTATAACTGATGACCAGTTTGGAGGGTATTTCGCTCTATCAAGAGGTCTCTTTCTCCTGCTACACTGAACAACATCCACCATAGTAACCCCCTGACCCAGAAGGGATTCTGTTCTCCCATGCCCAGATTGGTCACTGGAACAGTGGAAGAAGACATGGCTGACCCCCAGTTCACAGCTGCTGAAAGGACTACACCAGAGGAAGCCAGAGAGGTGAGTGAGTGGTCTGAGGAATGATTAATGGCTACTGCAGTGGCACCCAGCTTTGGCTAAGGCTTTAACTCAGCCTGTGGAGTTGGCAAGGGTTTTGTGGTCAGTTGTTTTTTTCTTTCTAGGTACAACAAGAGATGGACCAGTATGAGCAGGGTATGTATCCATGCTGTGACCGAGGAGGATGCTTCATGTGCAGTAGGCTTTGCTGGAATAAGTTGGTCAGAAGCTAAGTTGTCAAATAGTGTTCACAAGGAGCACACTTATAATCACATACACTGTTCACTAAACACTGCAATGTATATGTAGCACACTAAATTCTTGTCGGGAACCCCTTTGCCAAAAAATTTAGCCTGACAGAAAACAATGGTAGCCATACTGTCACACAGTGTATACAAGCTCTAACAAACCCACAGCATGGATACATACCCTGCTCATACTGGTCCATCTCTTGTTGTACCTAGAAAGAAAAAAACAACTGACCACAAAACCCTTGCCAACTCCACAGGCTGAGTTAAAGCCTTAGCCAAAGCTGGGTGCCACTGCAGTAGCCATTAATCATTCCTTGGTGGGAGGGTGGCCTAATGGTTAAGGTGTTTGCCTTACAAACACAAGGTGCAGGGTTTGAGTCTCACAAGGGATAATTGGCTAAGCTTAAAATGGCTCACAAGAGCAGTTAGCTTAGTACTAATCTATGAATCTATGAATCTATGAAAACCCTGCAATAATCCCTCTTCATATAAAACACTTCACAAAACTAAACTTTGCATTAAATAATAAAAAGTTTATATAAGCAGTACACTTTCTCATAACTGTAACACCCACAATAGCTCAGAGCTAAAAATAGTGGTCGCTGACAAGAAACTTCCGATTTTGAAAATACCAGGTTTCTTAAAGGAGAAATACTGCTAAAAAGTCCTATTTAAAAATATCAAGTTTTTTCTCCTTAAAGGGGAAATATTCAGTGTGGAAGATTTTCCCAGAGGGGAAGTATCTGCTTGAAACAAAGCTGAAGGCTGGCTGCTGCTCCAGTGAAGTCTCCGAGCTGCTTCTTCATGAGTTAGCAAGAAAGTTCTAAAGGAAGCTTCACACTGACAGCTGATTTCTCACCACAGGACTATCCAATCAGCAGTAAGAATGAAGGTGTGGGAGGCACACAGTTTTTGGAGGCTGGCTGAACCCATATAGCCTAAAGAAATACCACAGACAGATGGAAATCTACATAGGCAGTTCTCAGTATTCCAGATGTCAGCAGCTGCTATACAAATGTGCACTGTGTAGTGGAACCTTTTCCAATTGCTTCTGTTGCAGAGAGGAAGAGAAACAGTACTGACACACACAGCTGCAAAAATTTTTTTAAATGATCCACTTGATGGTAATATTTTTTGAATGTACAACATCTTTACTTACAATAGTGCTTTAATCTTATGCACAGCACACAGAATAACTACTATCTGTCATGCTCAAGAATTATGGTTTTGTTGAAGTGTCAGTATGCTACAATGTATCAAATCAAGGGGAAGCAATACAACAGAAGTGGGAAAAAGTAATGCATGAAGACATGTTGGCCACAGTTTATAAAATCTCAATGCACACATTCAAGAACAGAGGGTTGTACCTAATCTGCACTGTACTGCAGTCAAATGGCATAGCTAACAATTATGAAAGTAAACTACTTTTGCGGAACTACAGTATATTTCTCCAAAATTCAGAAGGAAAAAAACACCCAGCTTCCCACTGCACACACTGTGGAATAGCAGAACACGTTTGTTGAAATATCAGTTACAGCTCCTTGTTTACAGTGATATCTTTGACAGCTGTGGATTAGTGTGGAGAAAGGTCTGTCAATAGCTGAAAGACTGTAAACTGGCAGTCTTAGAAAAAAAAAAAAAGAAGTTATGTACTTACCATAATATTCCATGTGTGTTGTCCATCTTGACCTTTATTCTCACTGATGGGTCGGATCTGATCCATCAGATCAGTCTCAGTCATTTCAAAAGCTTGAGGCCTTCAGCAAAGCTTGTGGGCATTCTTCCTTGCCCATAATGCAACTCCCTAATTTCTTCAGATCTTGTTTGCCCCTGACAACTCATATAGATGTAACTTCTTTCATAGAGAAACCAAAACATTATTTCTGAGGCTATAGAGCCCTGTGATACCCAATTAGTACTATTCGGTCTCCCAGGAGTACAGGCAGGGGGTATGGAGGGTGGGTTGTAAGAATAAAGGTCGAGATAAACAACACACATGGAACATTATGGTAAGTACATAACATCTTTATATGATGTTGTCAATCTCGCCTTTATTCTCTCGCCTTTATTCTCACTGATGGGACCACATCCCAAGCCACCTGATTCTTGCGTGGCACATTGGAGAATATTCCTCAGAACCACAGAACCAAAAGATGCTCTACTCCTAGAGGCCAAATCCACTTTGTAATAAGTAATAAAGGTGTGAGGTTTTGCCCATGTCGCTGCTGCACAGATGTTATCCAAAGGTAATCTGGCTTGAAAGGCTGCAGAAGTAGCTACCGACCTAGTGGAATGAGCTTTAACAGGGTTAGAAAGAGTTTTGTTCTTAGAAGTGTAAATGAAGGATATACATTGTGAAAGCCATTTTTTAAAAAAGGAAACTTTGGACACTGGTTGGTCTTTTCTAATGTCAGAATAAGAAATAAACAGCTGATCTGACTTTCTGATTTCTGAAGTTCTGTGTAAGTAGAAGCATAATTGTCTATGAACGTCCAGAATATGCAGCGAATATTCCCTTTTATTTTGGAAGTTCGGGAATAAAACCACCATCTCAATAGATTGACTGAAGTTACTTTTCGACACAACTTTGGGTAGGAATGAGGGATTAGTGCATAAAGAATCTCTGTCCTTATTAAATACTAGGTATGGTGGCTTGGCAGATAAAGCCTGTAATTCCCAAACTCTCCTTGCTGAAGTAACAGCCACTAAGTTGAGTGTTTTCCAGGAGAAATACTTCAATTCACAGGTAGCAGATCATTCAAAGGGAGGAAAAATAATGTTTGACAATACGAAATTCAGATCCTGGGGTGGTGACGGGTTTTTGTATGGAGGTCTTATTATTGTAGTTCCTTTCAGAAATGCTTTACAAAGTCTAATTGACATGATTCCAGAACCATTTTCTCGTATATGAAAATCTGAAATTGCTGCCAACTGAACTCTAATAGTGGCTGGGGCAGCTCCCTCATTGAAAAGTTTTGGTAAAAATTCTAGAATAGAATGTATGGGCACATTAAAGGGATCTATCTGATTATTGCTGCCCCATGCAACAAATCTCTTCCATTTACCTCTGTACAATTTACATGTAGATGATTTATGGGAAGATAACAAAATAGATTTAACTGGAGAGGAAAGGAGTGGAAACCTGGTGATCAGGGGAACTAGAGCAGCCAAGCTGTTAGTTTGAGACTGTTCAGATTGGGATGAACCATTCCTGATGGGTGAATCAGAAGGTCCAGAGCAGGGTCCAGAATCCATGGTTCATCCTGCACGTGAGGCTGAAGAAAGGGTAAACAGATTTGTCGAGGCCAATAGGGAGCAATTAGGATTATTGTTGTCTCCAACAAACTTGCTTTCTGCAAAAATTTGGGAATTAGAGGGATTGGTAGAAAGGGTGGCCACGGTGGTGCAGTGGTTAGTTGTGCCGCCTCACAGCAATAGGTTCTCCGGTTCGATCCTCAGCTGGGGTGCCTTCTGTGCGGAGTCTGCATGTCCTCCCTGTGGTCACGTGGGCTTCCTCCGAGTGCTCCGGTTTCCTCCCACATCCCAAAGACATGCTGTAGGTGGACTGGACACTCTAAATTGGCCCTTGGTGTGAGTGCGTGCATGTGTGTGCCTTCTGTGGAAGGTTGGGCGCCGGGCTGGCAACTCGACACTGTAAAACTCCACTGCCAGTCATGAGCAGCAGATGATCCGCTGTGGCGACCCCTAACCGGGAAAAGCCAAAAGAAGAAGAAGAAGAGGGATTGGCAGAAATGCATAAAGAAGTCCCGGAGGTCAAACGTGAACAAGTGCATCCCTTGGTGATTCCCCCATAGGAGGGATAAGGGCAAAATAGTTCCTGCATTTGGCATTGGTGGGCAATGCAAAGACATTGCAGCAATGCTGGCCCCATTTTTGGAAGATTTCTTCCATAACTTTCTGACTGAGGGATCACTTATGCGGCCATAAAATGGCTCTGCTCAATTTGTCTGCAATTACGCTGGATATCCCTGGAATGTGCATTGCTGTCAGAAAGTGGTTGGAAGATGTTGCCCATTGCCAGACCCTCAGGGCTTCACATCAAAGGGGGCTAAGATCTGGTCCCCCTTGTTTATGTACCAGACCACAGACATGTTGTTCCATTGGATTGCTATCATTCCTACAGGAAGACTTTCTTGAAATGCCAAAAGCACCGCCCTCATCTCTAGGAAAGTTATGTGCAAATGAGCTTTGTGTTGTTGCCAGATGCCTTAGGTTCATAGGTTCATACTAGGCTATCTGCCCTGGGGCAATTATAAGCCTAGCCCGATTTTGTTTGGCTTACGCCACCCCTTGATTTGAGTATACTGTGCCCTTTTTAAGGTTTAGTTTGCTGTGCCTCTGTCTAATAGTGACACGGAAGTAATCCCCAGGACAAACCTACGATCCCCCATCCACTCATCAAGATTCTTCTTGAAGAGATTCAGTGAGGTGATCTGCCTAACATGAATTGGAATTCTGTTCCAGAGCAAAGGGAGCCTCTGGGTTATGAATCTGTCCATCCAGCAAGTTCTATTTATTTCAGTGCTGAGGTTCAAGTCCCTAGAGCATGTGGCTCTAAGGGATTTAGATTTACTGAGGTGGAGCATGTCCATTAATTCTGGATTGGACATAGCTTTATATGTCAGGCATAGATCGCCTCGAAGTAGGCGGTATGCAACTGAGTAGAGCTGGAGTTTTTTTAACCGAGCAGCATATGGCATCTGTTTGAGTCCCTTGATCCTCTTGGTGAGGTACTTTTGGGGTCTTTCTAATTGCTGCAGGTGTCGGGTAAGGTACATCCCAAAGGGGCATTGTATTCTATGATGGGCCTGATGAGGGATGAATAAAGGGGCACGATTACCTCTCTTGATCTAGATGTGAATCCTTTCATGATGAGGTGGGCTATGTAAAAGGTCTTTCTAACCACTTTGGCAATGTGGTTGTCAAAGGAGAGATTGCTATCAACTTGGGTCCCCAGATCCTAATTACTTTCTCTGTACTTAATGGGTTACCGCCTATGTGGTAATTTGTGGGCACATTGTTTTTGCCAAAGGGTATGACTATACACTTTTTGGCATTTAGCTTTAGACCATGGCTCTGGCACCAGTTATCCGTCTCTGTGCGACCTTTTTGAAGGATGTTTGTGTCAGCTGGAGAGTTGATTATGGCGCCTAGTTTGCAGTCGTCTGCGAACTTGGTGAGCCATAGTCCTCCCATGTTGGCCTGTACCTCGGAAAAGTATATACCGAACAAGAGCGGTCCCAGGACAGAACCTTGTGGGACGCCACTTGTGACTGGTTTCGAGTCTGACATGGCTCCAGCAACTCTCACTCTGTGGGTTCTGTCTTTGAGCCAATTTGCAACCCATCTTGTGACATAGGGGTTTATATTTAAGCTGGATAGCTTATCTATGATGCCCGAGTGGGGTATTGTGTCAAATGCCTTTGCTAGGTCCAGATAGGCTGTGTGGACTACCTTCCCTTCATCTATGGCTTTGGTGACTGTTTCGAAGAAGTCAACCAGGTTCAAAAGGCAGGATCTGCCCTTGACGAAGCCGAACTGGGTAGGATCTAGTGTCTGTATGTCCCCATTGTCTTTGTTTATGAGTTCCATGATGATCCTCTCCATAGCCTTGCAGACTAAGCTAGTCAGGCTTATGGGGCGATAGTTTCCAGGGTCCGTAGAGGCTCCACCTTTGTGGAGTGGGACCACTGTTGCTGTACGCCATTCTGTGGGCACATATCCTGTAGTGAGGCTGAGATTGTACAGCTGTTTTATCTGAGGGATTAGTTCTTCTTGGAGTTCATGTAGGATGCAACCCAGGACGCCATCTGGTCCCTTAAACTGTCTTCCTCAGCTAATGCCTCCCCACCCTATCTGGGAAGCGTCCATGGTCACTGTGGCTTGGGGTTGAGGGGGAAATGAAATGACAGTCTTGAGAAACTAAGTAAATCCACCACTGGAGATTCTTTTTGCAGGAATTGATTATCATGATTTTGTGCATCACAGGAAGTTCCAAAATTGACAATTGTGTCAAAAGTAACCACTGAAGTATACTCATGTAGAAACAAGCTAGGGGAATGAGAACAATTGAAGCAGCCATTTTGGGAATGAGAACAACTGAAGCAGCCATTTTTCACAGTACTTGGAGAGCTAGTTTTGCAGAAGCTCGTTTTTTTCCTGATTAACAGTCTTAGATAATGGCAAAGATCGTCAACTCTGTCTTGTGGAAGCTTTGCTATCACTGTAGTTGTGTTTATCTCTGTTCCTATGAAGACCAAGCTCTGACATGGCTCTAGAGCAGATTTTTCATAATTTATGGTAATACCTAGGGAGGAACAGAGTTGTACAGTATTGTCCCTGGCTTGTAGCAGAAGATGCCTGGTCGGGGCAGATATGAGCCAGTCGTACAAATATGGAAACACCCAGAATCCTTGGCATCCCAGGTGAGCCGCCACCACTGCCATGCATTTGGTGAACACTCTGGGGGCTGTACTGAGATCAAAGGGTAGAGCTTGAAACTGGAAGTGACTGGCTCCTAGCCAGAAATGCAACTGTCTTCTGGATAACCTTTCCATTCGTATGTGGTAGTACACATCCCGAAGGTCTATAGAGCACATCCAATTGTCTTTTTCCAGAAATGGAAGTATCGACTGCATTGTCACCATCCGGAACTTGGTCTTTTTCACAGATTTGTTTAGATTTTCTGAGATCCAAGATGGGACCCCAGTCCCCTGTTTTCTTTGGAATGAAAAAGAACCTTAAGTAAGTTCCGGATCCTCTCTGGTCTGCGGGGACTTCTTGGATGACTCTTTTTCTTAGCAACTTTTGAATTTCTAATGATGCTTGTTCCTTCTGACTGGCTGGAACATCTGGAAATGATTTGTTTACAGGAGTGGGGAAGGAGAAGGGAATAATATATCCCCTGGATATTATGTCCTGCACCCATTTGTCGTATATCCTTTGCCAGGTTTTGTGGTGCATGGACAATCACCTCCCGACTGCCTCCAGAGGCGAGCAATTGGGCACTCCTTCAGGAGTGCTGAAAGGGCCTACCAAAGAAAGATTCTCTGGAACCCTGATTCTGTGGAACTCCCCTCCTGTGAGGGCGGCTTCTTCCATTATTGTTCCCCCCTCTGCCTCTAGGGGAACTTTGACCCCATGTGTCCTGGAAAGACCTTTGTGATTTTCTGAAAAACATCTTCCCACTAACTTTCTAACCTTTGGGAAAGGGTCTAGTAGGTGTAGAAAAATGTACTCTGATGGCAGACAAGGTCTTGCCTTTCTGTTCACACCTGGCAAGCATTTCTTTTACTTTTGGCCCAAAAAGAGAAGAGCTATCAAAAGGGGTGTTAATGAAGGAAGACTTGAAGGGCTCTGCGAAATCGCAAACGCATATCCAGGCCTGTCTCTTGAGAGAGATACCTGACCCCGCAGCCCTACTCATTCCATCTGCTGCATAAGATACGAGTCTTATTGAAGAGCTTATGACTGAATTGAGGGCGGTGAGCTGAACGGTGACTTTATCTGCCATCGTGTCAGCTATAGCTCCTTGGAGGGAGTCTGAAAGTTCCTTCAACAGATCCCTTTGCAATCTGGTAAAGTGGGTCAAGTGGTTCAGCGGCTGTAAGGCAAAGGTCGCTGACAAAAACACTCACTTTTCATACCTATCCATGATCCTGGAATCCTTATTCAGAGGATGGATAGAGGACCTGGTGTCAGATAGTTCCTTTTTAGTGGCCGTTGCTATGACCATGGCATCAACTGCTACACCTTTATTTAAGAATGGCTTGTCCTTAAGGGCAATAATGTACTTATTTGGCCTCCTTGGAGTTGGCTCTATGGAATCTGGGGTCTCCCAAGCCTTCCAAGAGATTAACTCAATAAGTTCATTGGAAGGAGGGGACACCCAAGAGGTTGAAGGGCGAGACCCAAAAGCCTTCAGGTATACTGACTCCACAGCAGAAGGGGATGTGGACTGCCAGTCACCTCTCCATTTTAAAATTTCCAAGATGGCTCCAAAACAGGAGGAAAAGTCCTCTAACTTAAACGGACAGAAAGGCTTTGAAGACAGCAATAAGAACATTTTTTTTTTTTTTTACAGAAATTGTCCTCTAACTCAAACGGATGATAAAGGAGATAAAAGGAAGAAGAAAAGAGATGAATAAACATCCTCTAACTTAAAAAGACATTAGGGGAATCAAGGAAAACAACACTCGCTCTTTATAATAAAAAAGTTGGGTAAGGATATACGAAAAGATAGAAGCTATACTAGACTAACGAAAAATACAAAAGGTTTAAATTTAAGAGATTTAAATAATAAAGAAAGCACTTAGCCCAGAGAATGCTTAGGAACCACATCTTTTTGCAGAGCAGTAAATGAGATCTGAGGAAGTTAGGGAGTTGCATTATGGGTAAGGAAGAATGGCCACGAACTTTGCTGAAGGCGTTGAGCTTTTGAAATAGCTGAAACGGAACCGATGGATCTGATCTGACCCATCAGTGAGAATAAAGGTGAGACAGACAACATCACATCTGCAGTTTAACTATTCTTGAGGATTTAGAATTACTGTGAACAGGTTAGAGCAGCTCTGAGAACAATGCAAACCAGGGTAATTCAGGAAAAAAGTAAAATGATGCCTGTGAGTCACACTATTGCAACTCTACTAACATGGGAGTTTAAAAAAAACATCTAATTTCATTACATCTTATGTAATTCATAAAAGGCACATGATATGGATTCTCAGAAGCATTGAGGAAAGATTTTGATATATTAAAATATCTCAAGAGTACAAAGATACATAAAAAGGGCAAGTGGTGTAGTGGTGCGATCTCTTCTGTTGTTTTTCTGGAACCAGAAGAAGATAAGCATTTTGCTCAAAGCAAGTATTTGTCCCTCAATAGCTGAGAAATCAATAACTAATGAGAAAGGCTGTTAAGGTGGGATGAAGGGTTTTCAAAGGGAGATTAAACCTCCACATTTTTAAAGTATATTTCCCTCCATGTTTGTATAATGATGCAGGAATTTACAGACACAAAATTACTGGCTGAATTCCAGAAAGGGATGGTGTTTTCTCTGGCAGGTAGAAATACCCTGACACATTACAAAAATGTGCCCATGAATGGAAAAGCCCCATAACTGAGATATGTACAGGCTTATACAAGAACTAAGAGTTCTTTGTGTGCTGTCACAGTAACAGAATGCACCCACAAATGATATGCAAAGGCAAAGGATACGGAGATTCAAACCGTTTATGGAGGCTACTTTAACTAGCTCTTTTCCTTTAACAAGGAAGCAATCTGTTGTGGCAGTTATACCAAATAATGGAGAAGATCTGAGCTTTCTTCCTCTTACAGACAAGTGCTGACAATTATAACCGCTGTTTACACTTATTACTGCAGCATGCCTAGCTAAATATTTGCCTAATATAACTAAAAATTAATAAGTGGTATTTGTTGAGGAGGACAGATAACTGACAGTACGTTTAAACCAATTCTTCAACAAAAGCCACACAAAAAACTCAAACTTCATTAGTAACAGCTAGACTGTATCCTGAAATGGCATTCAAGAGTGCTGAATGGTGCAGTACAGTTGTGTAAGTAAACTTACCATAACAATTGATGCTCAAATCATAAATGTTGCAGTACCCTTAGCTATATGGGTTAAAACAAAAAGGCATAACAGCCAGACAGCTTCTAAAGCATAAGGGTACTTTCACTTGCTAATGCTGTTACTAGCTCAAGCAGAGCTGAAGAAAAGGAGCAATTTGGGTGCCAAGCCCATCACAGCTTTCAGGCCAACAGTGAGGAGGCAGCTAGAATCCTGAAAGAGGCCACTGCTAGGAAAACAGAAGTCCTCAGAATGGCAACAAAAAACATACAAAAATACAGGGGATGGAGAGAGGGAGGGAGAGATTGGCTACTTTAGCAGTGATCATCCAAACATCTACAGTTACGTTAAGTCTACTTACTCCACTATACAATGTTCTTCATTTCATCACTGCTGAAGTAGTCTCAGCCACATGTGTAGACTACCACAGTTAAAACGACTAGGAGGAGGAAGGCTGAGGATCCTGGAGCACCTGGAGAATGGTCCTAGGAAAGCTTGTCCTAAATCTGGAAAAGGTATCTAGTTTGTAGTGCTTTCTAATGGTATGCACAGACAGCCAAGTTGCTGTTTCAAGAATACTTCTAGAATCGACTCCTTTTCAAAAAACAAAAGATGAAGCCAAAGCCCTGGTCGAATGAATCTTAACACTGCCTGGAATTGTCTTATTGTGGTGGGTATAACAAAAGGTAATATTATGAGACAACCATTTGGGGATAGCCCGCTTTGACACAGGTTGTCCTTTCTTTTTGCCTACATAAGAAATAAATAACTAATCAAGGTTTCTCAAAGTTTTAGGTCTGTCAGGATTGATATCTGAGTTGTCTGTGGACAGAGTACTGAGGATCCTTTCTCCCTGCTTTTAGGTTCTTGAAAGAAGACAGGGAGATGCACAGTTTGGTTCAAATTAAGCTCGGATACCACATTAGGCATAAAGGAAGGATTATTATTATTTAGGAAACCCTACCTTTTAGAAAATGTGATAAGGGTGACCAAACAAAAGAGCCTGCAACTCAGATACTTTTTTTGCAGAAATCAGTGCAATCAGCAAAACTGTTTTCCCATTAAGAACCTCAAATCATCCTGATGAGCTAGTTCAAATGGAATCAGAGTTAATTTTTCTGGAACAAAGCTAAGATCCAAAGGAAGAGCTACCTGTTTTCTAGGAGGCTTGGTAACCAACATCCCTTTCAAAAAAACATTTTAACATGGGAATGCATTGAAATAGGAGGATCCATGGGTACACATGCTGAAATGGACAACAAATGAACTCTGACAGAACAGTAAGAAAGGCAAGCAAAAATACTAGCCATACAGAAATATTGCATACCCTGAGAAATACTAGCCTGAAAAAGATCCTGGTACTTATATTGGCACCAACTACAAAATATTTTCCATGGGCTAATATATGATTTCCTAGGAGTCTGAAGTCTGGTGTTATAAGAATGTGATGACAAGCATCTATTAAATCTAGGGTCACTAAAAGAACTCAAATGGAGAATGATGTAACAGGTTGTGAAGAGATAACATTATGAACTTTGGAACTTTCACAAACTGGTTTAGAAAGTAAAGATGTAGGAATGGTATCCATGAGGTTTCCTTCTTTGGTAACAAAAGCATTCCTGAATAAAAACCTTCTCCTTTCCAATAAGGAGGGACAGTCTCTATCAATGCTGAGTTAGCAGTTGCTGAATGACAGCAAGGGAAAAAGAAGTTTGATCTGGCAGATAAGAAGGAACCCCCTGAAAAGGATGGAGAGTTTCCAACTGTCGTCTGTATCCATGATGAACTAGTTTGTCTCAGGCTAAAAAAAGAAATGAAAGACAGGATTCGGGGGAAGAATTAGAGGCCTGCCAGGGTGGGATGGGGTGGGGGGGTTCAGTAGATGGTCATTTAGACTTGCTAAACTGTTCTTGTTTTTGGATGGCTCCTTGTTTCTTTTTGCAGCCCCCTTGCCATTGTTTTTTTTTTTTAAGTCTGTTTACCATTGCAGAGATAGCTAGCTGTAAGACCCTGTTTTTAAACAAGAAACATCTTTATTAAATTATCACGTATGACATAGGCAATCATACATTTTTATAAATGAAAACAAACCATACTGACATAATTGTAGTTGCAAACATTACATATTACTTATAATCTAACCAGTCATTGTCAGTCAGACATTACATAGCTCATTCCAATCCTGTTTCTTTTAAACCTCGTTCCTCCTCTGTATGTATTGTTCCCACAATTCCCATTTTTTCCTACGTAATTTGCTCCAACAGTTTTCTAAACATCCGAATTCCAGTTGTTTTATCTCTGTTACTATATTCACAATTTCTAGTAAAGTTGGTTTAGACTTTGATTTCCATTTTCTAGTAATTGCTTTTTTTGGCAGCCACCATAATTAGATTCAGCAAGGTCTTACTATGTCTAGGCAATTCTTATACATCTGTAAAACCCTTGACAGTTTGGAGAAGGAAGGTTGAAAAACCTCAAACTCTCTGAATCAGCTTCTCTCTCTCATCACACGTTTTAATGATCTCTGCAGAAGATAGTTCAAATACAACTTCTAATCTAAGGGAGTTCAAATACAACTTTGAATCTAAGGGAGAATTCAAAATTTCAGTTTTTACATCCTTAGGAAAGTTTTGTGTATGCAACCAAGCAAACCTTCTCATAACAGTTCCTGTAGCAGCAGCTTCAAACGTGGCATCTGCTGAATCATAAGCACACTTCAATGAATGTTTACTCACTTAGGACAGAGAATAAATAAGATAACATAAAGATGATTTTATCATCAGAAAAGAGGAAACAAGCCACAGTGTTCCCCATTACTCAAAATAGGCAACTGTAACATGTAGGCTTGACATTTAAGAAGTCTAAAATAAGTGTTGTAGAAGAATACGAATTTTCCTCAAATCTTTCAAAGGATTTCCCATCCTAGTACGATGTGGAGTGATGAACCAGATGTTTAGCAGCAGCAGAAGCTGAGTTTACCAAGGAAGTCACTGCTGGGTTTGATCTGATGGTATAAAATAAAAACTTCTAATACTGAGGAACTTTTTATAATATATTTGCTTTCTTGGGATCAGCAGGTTGGCTGTCAGGCAAGTTACAGGCTGTAATAAATACATCCTCCCATGCTGGAGGAAAAGAAGGAACTAGAGTAGGTTCAAGAAATTACAGTTAGAAGTCATAATATGTCTCTACTTACAGTGGAAGATCTTTATGTTCCCAGTGAAACAACTGATTAATTTTGGATAAGCCTTCAGAAAAATAAAATCATTCCAAGAGACTACAAGAAGAAAAATTCTCCTCAGAATCAGAATACTGAGGAGAGAAAACAGAAGCTGTCTCCTCACAATCATTTTCCTTTTCAATGTCCTGAACATCCTCAGACAGTGAAGAATTAATTTTTCTCTTACAAGTAACAACTAAACTGGTAAGGTCAACAGCTTGGCCTAAGCCTAATAAATCCCTCCTGTCCAAAGTAACTGAGACAGGCAAAAATATATGTCTAACTTCCTGCCTCTTTTTGACAGGAATTTCTAAAGAAGCAACCCTACGTTTGACAGGTGAAACCTCCCTATGGACAGGCATCCCAGTCTGGCTAGCCAGAGAGGCATCCCCTGCTCCTTCTTCTGAGAGCAAAAAGAGTGGCTCTACCTTGCCCGCCAAGGGCACTCCAACAGCTGCAGAGGATCTGTCTAAGCCCCAGGTCCACGATGACTATAAGGAGTACACCAATGGGAGCCAAGGAAAAAGATGAATAGTCTGAGGAAACAGATGTGACCACAGCACAGTCAACCCATCTGTAACTGAGGCAATTTAGTAGCCTGCTGAAGGGGCAAATACTGCTTGGAAATTTGTTTCTTTTTGTGGCTGGATCCTACTGATCACTGTTGCAGTATTCTAAACTGTTCGGGTATCTCACCAAATAACCTGGATGCTCAGCTTGGTGTACCAAAGCTAAAATCTTCCATACAGCCATACTTCTGACATACGACCTATGCCTGCGAGCACAAGGGTACATAAGCAGACATGAAAACCACAGACTATCTCAAAGCCAGTGAACCTGGAGACATCTGAGGATACCAGATAGGAAAAGGTCAGTCAGGATGGGAGAAGGCAGAAAATGTCTCTCACTCTGCCCATGAGAATATTGCAAAACCTATTTAAAGACAAATAAGGAGGGATGGCAGGGTGGGAAGGAATAATGCAACAGCAATCAGTAGGCCATCTACTTTTATAAAGTTTGACACAATTGTACCAAATCCTTCCTTAGATCACTGTTGCAGTATTCTAAATTTGTTTGGTGATTCCCAAAGCTTAGACAGTGTTGAGGGTGGGTGGATCAGTCATAAGAGAGCTGTCAATTTATCCAGAGACAGAACTGACCTGGCAAAGAAGTGTTTGAATCTAGAGAAAACATCTACCCTGTAATGCTTTATTTATGTTATTTTATTTTACATTTGATAACTGGGAAAGCCCATCTGGACAAACAGTCCTTTTTTCAGCGAAGGCCTGGGGAGAAAAGCTCCACATTTAAATACAATATTAGTACAAACAAGAACAATGAATACATTTATGAAATAGTTACAATATTAGTACAAATAAGAGCAATGAATGCATTTATGAACTAGTTACATAAGTAAAGATGTACAGTATTCTTATATCATATAAAACTCTTGAGGTGAAGTCAAAAATATAGAGCAAAATAGGTTACAAATAGTCGTGGTATACACAATCATCTGTGGTTAACACTGCTGAATGGACTAAGTAGGAGATGATACAGTATTTACATTCTTAAGCCATATGCTACCTTGGTGTGGAACAGGGGGCACAGCCAGTTGCTATCGAGGTGGGCTTTTAGTGCTCTTTTAAATTCAGTTGTAGAGGTTTTGTTTGTTAGGTTGGTGGGTAGGGAATTCCATACTCTAGCTATATAGGAGGAGTATATGGATCTGCCCGCAGAGTTAGAGGCTTTAGAGACTTCTAATAGTTGTTTGTTACTGGAACATAGAACTATTTTTCCAGTCTATGGCTTGAATAGATTATTTAGGGCTGTTTTTTTTCTGGATGATGTAGAATCTTATGGGATAGGGTTAGCTGGTTATAGAGTAGGAGGTGGGGGAGTTCAAGCCATTGTAGTTATTTTAGGGCTATACAATGATGGGATCTATAGGGTGAGTTGGTGGCAAACCTAGCCATTTTATTGTAGCATGCTTCTAATTTAATGCTGCCTGTTTTTCTTAGATTAGTGAGAATAGGAGAGGCATATGTGAGTGTGGAGAGAAGGTATGTCCTTGCTATTGTTTCTTTGGTCGTTTTTGTCAGAAAGGGTTTGTTCCTATATAGGGCCCTGAGTTTATTGTAAACTTTTTTATGGTATGGGCAATGTGAATGTCAAGTGTTATGTTACTGTCGATCTCTATACCTAGTAGTTTGGTGTGATTAACAGGTGAGATAATGGTGTTATTTTTGGATACTGTGTTGAAGGGAGGAGAATGAGGTTGGTATTTAGAAGAGTTGAATAGTAGTAATTTTGTTTTACTGGGGTTCAGAATAAGCCGGTGGTCAGATAAACAGGATTAAATGGATAGGAAGGATGCTTGTGTGAGTGTGTCTAATTCTCGGATGGAAGAGGCATTACATATTAGCATGGCATCATCTGCATATTGTATGACTGTAGCATGGGGTGTAGAGGTGTGGAGGTTATTAGTAAAATATAGAAAAGTAGTGGTCCAAGGATGGAGCCTTGGGGAACACCTAGTGTTACTGGGAGTAGTGAGGAAATGTAGGTGTGCCACTGAACTGCTTGTTGGTGGCCTGAAATATAGCTTTGGAACCAAGTAATAGTGGACTCTGATAGGTTTAGGGTAGAAAGGACATTGATAAGTTTATTATGTGCTACTGTATCAAATTTCTTTGAGAGGTCTAGATAGAGAGTTGATACAAACTTACCATTGTTTCTATATTTACTTACTGTTTCTGTTAATGATAATAGGGCAGTAGTGGTCCTGTGAGAGGGACAGAATCCATGTTGTGTGCTAGTAAGTAGGTTGTGGGTGTTAAGGTGGTCCATAATTTGCCTATCTATACATCTTTCCAGAATTTTTGAGAGAGGTGAGAGGATAGCAATGGGGCGATGGTAGTTCTTTTGAGGTGCCACATTTGTGGAGAGGGATTACATAGGAGATTTTCCAGATATCAGAAACAATTTTTCAGTTCTTGACTGGTTAATAAGAATTTCTACAAGATAAGCTATGGCCTCAGCAGCTATTTTCAGAAAGTCTGCTGGAAGTTTATCTGCTGGTAATGTAGTGGGTTTCAATTTTTTAGCAGTTTTTTAATTGTATCCATATTAATGGGCTGCAGTGAAAAATGGATGATATTATTGTCTGTATTGTAAGAAGTAGTGAGGGTGCAGAAAGGTTGTGGTTTAGTTAGGGCTAGAACTGATTCATTGAAATAACTGTTGAACTGTGTAGCTATGCTATCACTACTGTTTGCAGTGGTAGGGGAAGGAGTTCTAACTTTACCAGGTAACAGGATGTTGTTGATGGCTGACCAGAATTTTTAAGGGTTGCTTAGATGTTTTTTCTGTATGTCATGATAGTAGCGGATTTTGTTTCTGAGTTCCAGGTAAGATGTTTTGAGAGCTTGAGAGCCAGATCTATGCCAATCAGTCCACGTTTTATCCCGAAGTTTCATTAGGGACCTAGTTTCTTTGGTAAGCCAGGAAGCATAGTTAGATTTGACCTTTATTGTTCTAACTGGGGCAAATGAGTTTAGAATATTCAAGAAAACAGTGTTAAAATAATGGACAGCATCATTAAGCTGGAGGGTTTTGAGTGGTTTCCATATATAATTTTTTAGGGCTGAAATGAAATAGTTAGAATTAAAATCTGTTTTGTTTCTAATCAGGTGGTATGTAGTTGGTTTGGCTTGATAGGCACAAAGTTTCAGCATAAAGGTAGGTCGATGGTCACTCAGGGTGTCTGATAAACAACCAGAATGATAGGAGTGGGCTGGTCTGTTTATGAGGATCCAGTCTAAAATTGATTCACACTTGGAAGTTTTGTCAATTCGAGTTGGTGACTAAATAATTTGACTAAATCCATACAAGTTTATGTAGTTGGTAGGATTGTCTGAGGAACAAGTTAACCAGTCTATGTTAAAGTCTCCCATGAGAATTGTTTCATGTGAAAGAGAATTTATGGCCCAGTTAATTAGGTTTTCTAGAGTAGGGATACTGATTCCTGGTGGGATGTAGCAGCCGATTATCTTAATATCTTTTCTGGCATTGATTTTTAATCTGGTCAGTATGATTTCAGCTTTATCAAGAGAGGGGGTGGGTATTTCAATAGTTTCTACACTGAGTTAATTTCTGAACAATATAGAAACTCTGCCACCTTTTTTATTTTGTCTGTCTTTGCATAGAATACTATAACCAGGTAGTATGATCTCATTATTTGCAATGTTGGGCTTTAGCCATGTTTCAGTTAAGAGAACAACGTCAGGGTTATAGAGAGAGAGAGAGTGGCATGAAGTTCATGAACTTTATTTAAAATGTTTCTTATGTTAATGTTTAACAGTAAAATGTCCATGGGTTTTCTTTTGGAGATAAAATGTCCATGGGTTTTCTTTTGGAGAATACATTACTGTTACATTGAGTTGGGGAGATAGGGTTGTGGGATAAAGGACCTGGATTGGAATAGATATCACCGCTGAGGGATAGTTTAGATGTTAAGTAGGCAATTAGGTGTATTAAAGTGGTCATGTACCTGTTATACTTCAGAGAGGGTTTAGAGGTGTTATCTCCGGTTACTCTATGGATGGGGATAAAAAGGTGTGTGGTTATGTTAAAGATGGGTGGAGAAGGAAATTGAAATGGGTTAATATTACAGGAGGTGGAAGTGATGGCATGGTGAGGTGTTGAGTGAATTGGATATGCATGATATGAGGTAGTGTGTGCAAGTAAAGAAAGGATAACAAGGGTAATGGAGATATGCAATAGCATAATTGGGGTTCTGTTGTTAATGGACAGAAGAGCTGTTATATAGTTGGGAATTTTTACTAGTATAATGAAAGCTGTTGGATACATACAAGAAGAAGTGACAAGAAAGTTGTCAGTGGAGGTCTACTGGAGTGGCATGTGTGAGAGAGGAATGGTTAACTAAGGGTGCTTTTGAAGGAAAATGAGGAAGGTGGGAGGTGAGCTATGTAAATTGAAGGAATGGGTAGGAGGTATATTATTAGTAAGAGATGGGTGGAGAGATGGGGGTTGTAAGTTGTGGGTGTGGTGAGTGGAGTAGTGATGTGGTGAAATGTGATTCATTGTGGAGAAAGAGTAGGAGTAGCTAAAATGTAATTGATGTGGGGTGGGTGGAAATGGGGGTAGAGTAGGGAAGTGGAGTAAGCCCGAGTGCAGCAAGGGCAAACGGTTACAGGTTGAACCCTTGAGGCCAAGGAGTGAGCGATGACAAAAAACAATCATCTAAGTGCAGGCCCAGCGCCAGGTCAGTATATCAGACAGTTATCATTAAGGTTACTGTTTATGAATAATGTATTGCCAAGATATATGATATAGAGGGTACTGAGAGACACAAGGTTACTACAAGGGCTATGTGTTATACCAGAATAATACAATTATGCTGAGACTGGATGAGTGGGGGGACGGACAGAAGAGTTAGCACTAAGAGGGTGGGGGGGCTAATGGCAGCTATCCAGTGTGCACATCTTAAGTAAATTTACCAGTTTACCAGGAGGAATTATTAATAAAAACAGTTCACACAGACTTTAATGGTATGAACGGCTTGGGCAGCACATGCACTGTTTGATGTTAGGAATCAGTTTTCCGTGGAAAGCAGTCAATAATAAAGAACCTTCATACAGGAGTAAAGTCGCAGGAATAGCACTGTGTGGGAGACCATTGTTAGTGGACAGGTAAATAAACTGTAGGAAAGAAGAGAGAGACAAGAATAATATGGGGGTTGTTATAACACATATGTCTAATATTAACCC
Organism: Protopterus annectens; assembly: GCF_019279795.1. Taxonomy (NCBI): domain Eukaryota; kingdom Metazoa; phylum Chordata; order Ceratodontiformes; family Protopteridae; genus Protopterus; species Protopterus annectens. Next base: position 612,209,668 of record NC_056737.1, on the reverse strand, counting down.
TGCTTCTGTTTGCCGCTAATAAAGTAGTATCAACTAAACTCTAACCAAGCTAACAGGTACCAATAAAAAAACACAGTACACTACACATACAAAGCTATCTTCAGCAGTGTTCCCAAGAAACGGTGTAAACTAAATATTAGGCAGCAGGTTCCCAGTAACATGAAAATCTATTAATCTGTGTTTTGCACTCTGTCTGAAGGTTATGCAGTATTAAACTCAAAATGTGTCTTCAGTCTATGCATAAACACAACCACTAACTGTTGCATGCACACACAGGGCTAATAGGATCTCAAAGGTCATACATGTCTCTCAAAAGCCAGCTTTTCACATTAATATGAACTCCTCAATAAATAACTACACAGCATAACATATATACTACTGTGAAATAACTAAGCATAACATGATCACAAATGCAGTGAAAAGAAAGCATTCATAGTACGTTTCCATGCTGCCTTAGTTTCCGACCAGATATTATTAATTAGAGGTGCAGAATACACAGTGCTTGAAATTCAGTCCCACTTAAAATCAGACAATGCAGTCGCTATAAAACAAGCAATTCTGGTGCTGCTAGAGAGTGCCAGTATGGTAGGATTCAAAAACCTTAATTAAGTTTGTGCATTACACAATCCAAATGATCCAGTCATATACAGAGCAATGCATACAGACACAACAGCATTTTACACACAGGAAAGTACTATCTTACAAGATCAGCTTAAGTTCTGTAGCGATCAATGTAATACTTTATGAGCAGTTTAGTACATGCACCCGTACTGCTCCTAATAAGCAGCGGGAATTACTGAGGATGTAGGTTAACCCAGGTAATAACAACAAGAAATAATAGTTTCAGCTACCTGATGTGCACACTGGGTGAGTTCCCACAGATGTACAGACTACGGGAGGAAAGCTGCGTTTGAAAATGGCACCTTAAACGTAGTTGATATTTGGCATACCTTGGCAAAGGTATGTACAGAGGACCAAGTCACTTTATACAGGACTGCTCTCGAGTTGACACCTTTGTAAAAGGCTCTAGAAGAGGCCACTTCTCTAGGTGAGTGTGCTTTTACTGTCAGAGGTAAAGATTTGTCATGGTGAGTGTAACAAAAACGAAATGGACTCACAAATCCAGTGAGTGGTAGTTTGTTTACCAACTGGGTTTCTCAGCTTGGCTTCTTGAAAGTAAACAAACTGCTTAGTCTTACCAAATGGCTTGGTTTTGTCCATGTAAAATCTGAGCTGCCTGTGAACATTCAAGGAAAGGAGTATTCTCTCTCTCTTATTCTGAGGATTAGGGAAGAAAGCAGGAAGAGTGATGGGCTGATTGAAGAGTAGCTCATTGACCACTTTAGGCATAAAAGAAGGGTTGGTTCTCATTGATACTCACTCCTTATGAAAAATTAGGAAGGGAAGGGTTGCCATCAGGGCTTGGAGCTCAGAAATGTTTCTAGCTGAAGTAAGAGCTACTTGCATGGTTTTCCAAGTACAGAATTTGACAGAGGCAGATACTGCTAGTTTAAAGGGAAGTACAGTGATCTTTTCAAGGACAAAACTTACACTCCCAAGGCAGCAGAATAGTTTTCCTAGGAGATTTTAAATGGAGGATGCCTTTAAAGAACTGTTTTACTTCTATCCTGGAAAGAAGAGGGGGTCTAGAGGTATGCATGCGGAAATGGCTGATAGTTGTGCCCTGACTGAAAACTAGACAAGACCAGCATTAAGTAGATGAAACAAACAACAGAGGATAGCAGGTACTCCTGATTCTACGGGGTCCTGTTCTTTACAGCATGACATCAGACAGAAAATATTTTCCATTTGGATATATAAGACTTCCCAGTAGTAGGTTTCCTGGCTTCCCGAAGAACCTGTAGCATGGCATCAGAAAACTGGTGTCTGAAAGGGATCAAAAGCCTATCATCCATAATGTCAAGCTGAGGAATGATAGGTTAGGGTGAAGTAGTGAGTCCCTGTGCTGTCTGGGCAAGCCCACTCTGTGGGGTAACTTGTACTGATGATGCCCCAGTTAAGTAGTAGAGAAGGGGGGAACAAAAGCTGCTATGGACTTGTCTCTCTGGATCTTAATTAAGCAAGACCTATGGAAGTAGTGTTAGAGGAGGGACAGCATAAAGAAACCTCCCTTTTCAAAGAAAGGATATGTCATCATCTTACACACCTGTGGGCAAGGTGTCCTAGAGAAACATCGCTTTAGCTGATTGCTGTGGATGGAGGCAAATAAGTCTATCTAAAGAATAACCCATTTGTGGAATAAGTCTAGGAAGACTCTTCTTTTCATCTGTTCATGACAGGCTTCCCTTGATCTGCTTAGAAAGGCTGCTATGATGTTGTCCAGTGAAGGAATGTAAACTGCTTGGAGGGACAAGTTTGCTTTTTTGGCCTGTTTCCATGCTATAAGAGCCAGTCTACAGAGTGAATAAGATCTTTTTTTCCCCTTGCTTGTTGTGAAAATTCTGAGGGGACCTGGAGCCCAGGTGTGGGAAAAGATATGCAAGGCATGCATCAAAGCCCACATCTTCAGGTTGATGTGTTCTGTCCTCTGATATAGTGACTATTGTCCTTGAACTGTCAGTGAGCTTGTCCATGTCCCGCATGCAATGTCTGAAGCACCTGTGCGCAGTTCCTGCAAGGGTATCTGCAATATGAATGGAAGGCCTGGGTTGAGGTTTAACTGTGATATCCACAATAGGAATTCTTTCTTTAGGCACAGAAGGAGTGGGATCTGCGTGTCTGGAGGATGTGAATGCTGAAAACAGATACATTTCAGGTACCACTGAATCTTTCTCATATAGGTTCATAGGTAAATACTATGCTAGTTTCCCTAACAGGCCTTTTTATGCCAAGCCAGTTTCACGTTTTGTGCTGGAATTAACCTATCCAGCTTGGTTAGAGACTGGTCTTACCAATCCCATGGACGATAATTGTATATTATCCCTAATGAGAATAACTGTGATCACACCACAGATAATTTGAGGAGACCAATGCATGGGATAATCTATTAAGTTACTACATCTGTCCATTAGTAGCATAGGGGATGGTCTTGTGATAAAATTTCTATTTCATATCCACAGATCCAAGCTGCATTTAATTTATTTATTTACTGACATTTAATTACTGGGAAAGAATGACTAGCTAGAACCTCATTTTTCCAAGGAGGCCCTGGGAGAAATGATCCAAATTATTGCAAAACATTTTAAGAACAATAATTTTACAATATTCAAAAATAAAACAAAAACATCTGCAGTTTAAATAATTATAACAAATTAGACATAATATAAAACACTGGTTAAGAATCGCTACAAGCCATATGACAATCATTTAATAGTTAGAGACATTTTAGAGTTTACAGAGAAATTAAACCTAAGTTAGTCTAATACACATACAAATTGCAATATGAAGTGAGAGAAAAGCAGGATCATGGTATATGTAGAGGGAAAGTCAGGGAAGAGAATTAGATAGCAGTAAGGAAGTATAAGGACTGAAAAGGTACTTGTTCACATTTAGGGGATATAGTTTATCCTGATTTTGATCAAAAATAGACAGATTTTAGCTAGGATGTCTTTCAGAATGGTTTTGAAAGGTGGGAGGGAGGGTACAGACCTGATGGATACAGATATGAAGTTCCAGGCCTTATCAGCCTTGTACGAGTACAAACAATGCCCAGCAGATTTACTAGATTTGTAGACAAACAGCAGTTTTTGGTCACTGGCTCACAATTGCTGATTGGGAACAGTTGTGTTGAATGTTTTTAGTGCTGGACAGGCAGATGGATGCTGGTCAATTTTATAGGTGGTAAGAAGTTGTGAATATGTTAGTTGATGTGGCAGTTGTAACCAATTTAGGCTTTTTAGTGCTACACAGTGGGAGGTTCTGAAGGAGCCGTGTGCTGCAAATTTAGCAACTTTGTTATAGTATTGTTCAAGTTTTAATTTTGGTGACGCCTGGAGTTAGTAAAGATGGGAGCAGCATAAAGAAGAGTGAGGAGAAGCTAAGTAGTGGCAAATTTAGTTTTAGTTGCGTCAGTGAGAAAGTTTTTGACCTGTAAAGCATCCCTAGTTTTTGATCAGTTTTTCTTATGCCATTTTGTATATGCAGGTCGAATGTAAGATTATCATCCACCATCTTTGCTATGAGAAGTGACTTCAATAGTTGTATTATCAAGAGAGAGGACTTTAAATTTTGTTTTTTTCATGAGAGGGATTTGGGGAAAAAAGTAGTAGTTTGGTCTTTTTTGGTTTGAGTATGAGTTGTGAGTTACGAAGCCATGTTTCAGTGGCTGCTAAAGCTTCCTGAGCAATTTTTTGGAGGTGTACCATGTTGTCAGATGTGCAAATAAGAGTGGAATCATCTGTGTACTGTATTAGGGTGGCCTGTTGTGTGGAAGTATAGAGGGTGTTGGTGAAAATATTAAAGAAAAGGGGACTAAGGAAAGAGCCTTGTGGTACACCAGTAGTAACTGGTAGGTAAGGAGACAGCGTGGAATGCCATTTTACTGACTGATACCTACTGGACAGGTAGCTTGTGGGCTGACAGAGACATAGTGAAAATTTGCTGTGGTTAACTGTGTTGAAGGCTTTAGACAAGTCTAGAAATTAGGAACAGACTAGTCTGCCGTTACCTCTAGCTTTACTGACAGTATTTATATACATTAGAAGGGCAGTGCTAGTACTTTGGGAAGGACAGAAGCCATAATGTGTTAGTTATAGGAGTTTATCCTACAGGAGATAGTCTCACAATTGTTTTTGATTATTTTTTCAAGTATTTTGGGGAGGGGAGATAAAACTGCTACATTTCTAAAGTTATTAATGCCTGCTGAATTTCCTCCTTTGTGCAGAGGGATAATGTGTGACTTTCCCAGAGAGAGGGAACATGGGTTTCCTGGAATGACCTGTTTATAAAGATTGAGACAGGGCAGGCAATGCTATTGGCTGCTATTTTTAGGTACTTGCTTGTAAGGTCAGCATCTGAAGAAAGGCACAGTTTAAGTTTGTTTAAGCTTAGTTTTATACAGGATGTGGGCACAGGTTTGAAGGTAAAGTGGATGTGGTGATATGTGTCTGTTGAGCAAGGTTGGGATCAGATGTTGAGGAATACTTGGCTAGAGATGCTATACTATCTATAAAATAAGAGTTGAACTGCATGTATTGCAGTTTTGAGCAGTGAGTTATTGGGAGAGGGGTTTGGGTTGAATTTTTGGCCGGGATGTAAGATTTCTTTAATGGACATCCAACATTTTTAGGACTGTGATTAGTATTATTTTGAAAGTTATATAGTGTAGTTTTTTGTCTTCACTTATTTGCTTTTTAGTATAATTGCGAAGCATTCTGAAGCTTTCAAGATATTGAGGCGTTTTATATTTTTGCCATTCTTTCCATGCTTTTCTCTATCTTGCTTTAGCATTCTACTCTTTTGGGATAGCCAAATTGCATTATTTGTTTTCAGCCTCTTCCTCCTAGGAGGTGCAAGGCTATTTAGGATATTTAGAAAAATTGCACTGAATTCAATTGCAGCATAATATAAGGGGAAGGTTTTTAGGAACTTTCAGTTAATAGATTATAGTGTAGTAATGAACATTTCTGGGTTAAACTTGGAAAGGTTATGTATTGTTTATAAATATGCTTCCCACCCTCATGTCAATTTATACCCGACAGCAATTAGTTTATAGCCAGAACAAAACAATTAAAAAACAGATGCAAGTAAAACAGGTTATCTGTCATTTCCTGAAACAAAATAACTGATATATGCAATACAGTCTACTGGTCAAAAAGGGGAAAGTGGCCAACTTAGTAAGAGGTTCTTAGTGTGCAAGGACTATTTCACAGAGACTTTCTGTCACAGAACAGGCATGTATTTACCGGATTAAAGTTAATACACAGCAAGGTTCTTCATGATAAATATGCTTATATTAATCAATGGCAAAATTCTCAGTAAACTTGTAGGTGTAGGGCCTTGTGGCAGAGCTCCTTCAATACTGAGGTCAGATGTAATGACGGCAGGCTATTAAACAATGCAAAATTCTCAGTAAACTTGTAGGTGTAGGACCTTGTGGTAGAGATCCTGCAATATCTAGGTCAGATGTAGTGACCACAGGCTATTAAACAATAACAAACGTCTCAGTAAACTTGTAGGTGTAGGGCCTTGTGGCAGATCTCCTGCAATATTGAGGTCAGATGTAGTGACAGCAGGCTCTGATCTATGAAGGAAGATAGTGACTGAGTGTAACAGGAGACAACACACTTGAATATGGACAGGGATGAACTTTGTTTTATGTGGATGGAAAGTCTGTTCCAGAGCAGTGGTATCCTCTATGAGATATAACTGTTCCTCCAAACTGTTCTGCTGATGTTACAGAAGAGGTTCAGATGCCTAGAATAGGTATTTCTGATGTCATCTTACTTGCTGTTGTGCAGTAAATCCATCAATATTGGGTTGGAGGACGCCTTATACGCCAGACACAAGTCACCTCTTAGCAGTCTGTAGGATACCGAGTATATTGACAGGGCTTTGAGTTGGTCCATGTAGGACATGTTGTTTAGGCCTTGTATCCTTTTAGTGCATGTGTCTGGACAGATACATGTCAAAGGGGGCATTATACTTAATGACTGGCCTAATGAGGGTTGAATTAAAGAAGCGCAATGACATCCCTGCATCTTGACACAATCCCTTTATTTATCAGTTGTGCAACATAGAAGGCCTTTTTTACAACTATGAACTCATGTTGGTCAAAAGTTAGGACACTGTCTACCAAAGTTCCCAAATCCCAAACATATGAGTAAACTTTTCAGGGCATATTGTCAATGTGGTAGTTCCCTGGGGTAGATGAATTCCTAAATGATACAATAATGCATTTCTGGCATTTAGTTTCAGTCCATGATTCTGGCATCAGTTATTTACTTGGCATACACCTTCCTGCAGGATGGCTAAGTCAATTGGGGATTGACAGACTGCTCTTAGCTTGCATTTCTTCAACCTTAGTCAGCCAGAGCTCTTTGGTATTGGCTTTTGTTTCAGAAAAGGTAAGTGCTAAACAGATGTCCTAGAGCAGAACCCTGGGGACTCCACTAGTGACTGATCTCTTTGCAGAGGTAACTTCCCCTATTTGATTTCCTGCATCCTATCAGTCAGCCAGTTGGCAATCAGGAGGGTAACTAAGGGTTTATTCCCAGTTTAGTTTTTCTATTATGCTTATGTGAAGAATTTCTTTCAGTAGCTTGGGTCAGGTTGAGGTATGTGATGTGTACCATTTTGCCTTCATCCATTGCTTTGGTGACTTTTTGAAAAAAGTCCTCCAAGTGGAATAAGCATGACCTGCACCTGATGAATTCAAACTGAGATGGGCCAAATGTTTTGAGGTTCCTTATGTCCTGACTGATTAGTTCCATGACACGTTCCATGATATGGAGTTTGACAAAGGGGACCAATGGTATGGTTGCAGCCATGGATCCCGGTGTCCTGAGAACTTCTCTTGCAGTGCAAGTCTGAAGAGGTTGGAGAGACTGAAAGTAGTCACAGAGGCTCTTTACCTTGTCTAGAGGTAGGAAAATCTGCATGAGTTTAGTGTCCAGTTTGCAGCCCAGAAAAATCTGGTTATGGTTAGGATACAGTAAGGACTTCCTGAAGATGATTGTGAACCCCAGACTCTAAAGGAGGGAAATAGTGAAAATGAGATGTAGTAAAAAAAACTGCTGAGTAGGTGTCTGTACTACCAGCTTGTCTAGCTATGGGCATATTTTAATCCCCCGAGTTCTGCAAAAAGCTTTCAATGGTGCCTGACACTTTGTGAATACATTGAGGACTGTAAAAGTACAAAGGTAAAACAGAGAACTGAAGGTCTGATGAACAAGCTGACCATCTTAGAAATTTCCTGAAGGAAGGGTGAACTGGGATGCAGAGGTAGACATCCTTCAGATCCAAAGAGACCAAGAAGGTCAGAGGAAGGATGAAGGGCAAGAGTCTGATGAAACAACATCTTGAGCAATGGAACTTTGAGAAAGGTGTTTAGGACAGACAAATCTAGTAAAGGTCTCCATTTGCCTTCATTTTTTTTTTATACTAGAAATAGTGCAGAATAAAACCCTTTTCCCATCTGCTATTGTGGAACTGGTTCTGTTGTACCTTGATGGAGCTTAGCTTGAATGATAGATGGTAGGAGCTTTACCTGACTGGGTGGGGGAGGAGGAATGCCCTTAAAAGGAGGAATTTCCTTCCAAGCTATCCTGTAAACCTGATGAATAATGTAGACTATCCATTTCTCTGTATTTATAAGTTGCCAGTCTCCAAAAGTTGAGGTTAGTCTTTTTGACATGGAAGGGATGGATCAATGGGGACAGGAAGAGGTAGAAAATGGTCAGGCTGATTTGTCTGGGTAGGGAGGCTTCACAAAATTGGAGTCACAATCTTGTTTATCTTGAAGTCTCTTTTCTGATATCTTATTATGTCAATACTTGCTCCCTAAATTAATGAAAGAATGAACAACTGCAAGTATTGACATAATAAGATATCAGAAAAGTTATCCCTTGGAATAGGATCTTTTATTTGGTCCAGATGTAGACATCTTGTTTAAAACCTTGCACGAAAAGGTTGCTGTAAAGTCTGATGGCGCTACAGTCTTATCACAGCTTTCACACCTGTCCGTTGTACAGTCCTTCTAGGTTGTAATACACACTACCGGGCATTGCAACTCAGCAATTTGTTTCTCAAGACACTAAGTACTTCGTAGACTGAGTTTCATAAATCTATTTCCTCAGTGCATTGCTCTACTCAGCCAATCATTTCTGCTTCACCACAACTACAAAGTACACTATTCTGGTCATCCACAGATTCCTTTGTATTCCGTCCATGTTGCAAACACCTGTCTATAACACTCACCTATGAAACAGCACTGCTTTCACTTGGTTCACCTCCTTCAAAATAATATCTAGTCCTCCTTCAGACAACTCAATCACTAGCATTCGTACTACACTTTCAGAAACTTCTTCTGACATAATAGTTCCTCATTTTTTCAAATTTGTTTCCTGTATTCTCAGTAGCATCTTCTGACCTATTTCTTTACTCTCCTTCCATCTCTTCAAAAGAAAGAGCTCTCCATCCCTCAATTAGTGAAAATGGTAGGTGTTCTTTATTTATACAAAAAACATTATTTACAGAATATTTACATATTTACAATTTTACAAACATACAATTTTCCATTTCCTTTTTTACTATTACATGTTGCTATTTTATTATTTCAAGTTTTTATCCTTATTAGACCCCTACTCCTTTTTCCATAACCATTTGATTTTACTCAATATTGCCACCAAAATCCATTTTCCGTTAAACATAATTTAATTTATGCATTCATTCCACATAACCTATATAACATAAAATGTTTTTATCTATTCTTTTAACTTATTATTTACTTTTATTCTTATAATACCTATATTTAATTGTGTCATATTTATCTTATCCACTTTTTTATATTTTAAAAGAAATTGTCTTTATATAACCTTTCCCATAATTTCACTACTCTCACATTTCAAGAACACATGTTCGGTAGCTTCTTCTTCCCTACAATGTAAGCATATTCTTTCCACTTTTCTTTTTATATGGCATGTTTCCTTTCACTGGTTATTTATCTATTACCACTCTTCACAAAAAAATCTTGACAGTTTACTTTCTTATTACACCATTTATTTCTTATTTTTAGAACTTTAATTTTTCCTTCTGCTAGATTTTCCCATAGTTTAACAAAATAATATTGTGTCATTATATTCTTATACCATTTTCTTTCCTTTTCTGTATCAATTTTTATTTTCCACATTAATACTTTTTTCTTGACATTTCATCTGATTAATTATACATTAGTTTTCTCTTTTGCTCCTTTTTACCATACTCCAAAATTTATCATACTAACATTTAAATATTTTTTCAAATAACCTTACATATTTTTCATTTATCCACATTAACACTTTATATAAATTTAGTGAAGCAGTATATACCACTAGGTAAATTAACCATAAACCTCCTTTCACTTTATTTACATACAAAACTCTTCTTTTTACTGAATTCAATCTAGAATTCCAGATGAATGAAAAAATATATTTGCAATAATTGTTTTTCAAATATTGTTGATCACATAAATATGCTTGCTAAATATGCTATTTCCCAATTAATACTGAATTTATTGCATAAACATTTTTCTTAAATGATAACCTATATGTTTTCTGGAAAAAAACTCATTTCTTTTAACTCTTCTATTATTTTCCTAACGAATTCTACTTACATTCTTATTCCCAAATTTTAAACCTAACAGAGATTTAATTAATTGTAAAATGTATTCTCCCATCTTAACCACATTGGCTAATCCTTTACTTTTCTCTTTGTTTAAAGTTATCTCTATTGCTTCTAAACACTCATTTAGACAAAATATTACTTCTTTTACCCAAGTCTTGTTTTTTTTCAACTATTATAATCTGTGTAATTAAGAAAACTAAAATTTGTAACCCTCCAGATGTTATGTATGCAGCCTCCTTCATCTTAAAATTTATTTCAGATACAATCACATTCATAACTAAAGCAAAGAGTATGCAACTCATTGGACATCCGTGTCTTACACCCTTCCACATATGTACCTCATTGGCAACCATTTAGTAGAATTGTTTTACTTTATTATTGCAATAGGCAGACATATATAATTTCCTAATTTTTTCACTTATATTGTGTTCTTTCAATAATGCCCATTAAATGTCATGTCCTATAGTATCAAATGGCTTATTAAGATCCCCAATTATAAGTTTAGTTTCTTTTCTAATATTTATAATACTATCCAGAACCTCTCACTATCAGTAATAATGCTTGACGTCCTTTCCTGTTTATACTATATATACTATCCTCCATAACATTTTCCATCTTAGTTTCAAATCTCTTTTATATCATTTCATAAAGATTTTATATTCTCCAGCTTTTTAACTCACCTTTGTCTTACTTTTTTCCCTAAGAATTTTAAGTACTTTGCTACATAAAGAAGTTATGTACCTACCATAACGTTCCATGTTAGTTGTCTTCATCTTGCCTTCTTTCTTGCTTGTTGGGGATTGGAGCTGACCCTCGGCTCCGACTCGGCCATCTTCTATAACTCAAGAGCTGTTTACTGGCTCGAGGTAACCCCGATATCCCATGATGCCTAGCGCTAGCTACCCAGATCTCGTTTGTAATAGCTAACCCCAGACATAGCAAGAATAATCTGACCAAACTAACAGGCTGGGCATATCTGTTATACTCTCTAAGTCAGTAGAGGAAACAAACCAGAAAATACTCAGCTGGTGAAACCTAAACTCCTCTTGGTCCAATAGGACAGGGGGATGGAGGGTGGGATGCAAGAAAGAAGGCGAGATGAAGACAACTAACATGAAACATTATGGTAGGTACATAACTTCTTTATGTTAAGTTGTCTATCTCGCCTTCGTTTCTTGCTTGTTGGGACAGCGTCCCTAGCACCTATGATCCTGGGTGGCTCATTGGAACAGACTCTTCAGAACAGTGGAACCAAAGTTAGCTCTATTCCTGGAGGCCATGTCTAACTTGTAATGAGAAATAAAGGTATGAGGAGTTGCCTATGTGGCCGTGGCACAAATCGAGTCCATGGGCAACCTAAACTGGAAGGCTAAAGAAGTGGCCAAAGCCCTAGTAGAATGGCCTTTCGGTTTGGCAGACAATTCTTTGTTTCTTAGTTGATAAATGAAGGTGATAATGTGAGACAACCACCTGGACAGGGTCACTTTGGAAACTGGGAGACCTTGTTTGCCCCTAGCATAAGAAAGGAAGAGCTGGTCCAACTTCCTTATATCCTTCTTTCTATGCAGGTAAAAACGCAGTTGTCTATGAACATCCAAAAGGTGTAACTTGTATTCTGCCTTGTTGTGTAGTTAGGGAAGAATACTGGAAGGTCTACGGATTGGTTTAGATTATTTTCTGAGCACACTTTAGGAAGGAAGGAAGGATGGATTAGTTCTCAGAGCTAACCTATCCTTGTGAAAGACTAAATACGGAGAATGAACGCTTAGTGCTTGAAGTTCCGATACACATCTGGCTGAGGTAATAGCTACCAGAAAGAGAGTTTTCCAAGATAGAAACTTAAGGGAGCAGAAAGCTGCTGGTTCAAAAGGGGGCATAATCAAGGACGTTAGTATCAAATTAAGGTCCCAAGGAGGAGGGGGTTCACTCACTGGGGGCCTAAGGAGAGTAGTCCCTCTAAGAAAGGCTTTACACAACTTATGAGACATGATATTTAGATTAGAAAAGCCAACATGATAGTTAGATAAGGCCGCTAGTTGAACCCTGATTGTGGCAGAAGTGGACCCAGATTGAAAAAGCGCAGTTAGGAATTAGTTAGGGATCTATGTTCCTAGCCTCTGCCCAATAAGAGAAACATTTCCATTTGCTAGCATACGTCTTCCTAGTAGCCGATTTGTAAGAGGATACAATAATTTCACGCACAGCCGGGGAAATGCTGGGAAGCCTGGCTAGGGTTGGAATTGGATCAACCAAGCTGTGAGCTGGAGTGTCTGGAGGGATCGATGTAGGTCTCCTGATTGATGAATCAGTAGGTCTGGAATAGGATCCAGGGTTGCTCGAGGAGATAACGGTGCAGGAATGAAAACCAAATCTGTCGAGGCCAGTAAGGAACAATGAGGATCATTTTGCAACCCAACAATATCGCTTTCTGTATGAGTTTGGGTATAAGATGAAAAGGCGGGAAGGCATAAAGAAGTCCCTGAGGCCAATCGTGGACAACAGCATCTCTGGGAGGATGACAGGGAAGCGGTAGAAGGGAGAAATAGTTGCTGCATTTGGTGTTGAAGGGGGTTGCAAACAGATCGCAGCAAGGCTGTCCCCATTTGCGGAAGATCAGATCCACAACTACCTGATTCAGAGACCACTCATGAGGCATGAGAATAGCTCTGCTGAGCCTGTCCGCTATGATGTTGGACTTCCCAGGGATGTGCGTTGCAATCAGAAGTCGTTGGGAGGAAATTGCCCACTGCCAGAGTCTGAGTGCTTCTCGACATAGGGGGTAGGACCTGGTTCCACCCTGCTTGTTGATGTACCACACTACTGACATGTTGTCCATCTGAACTGCAATGGTCCCAGGAGTGAGGGAGTCCTGAAGTGCTTGCAACGCTAGTAGCACTGCTCTCATCTCCAAGACATTTATGTGCAGATGGTAGTCGTGAGGTTGCCATATGCCTTGGACTGTCCTGCCCTGATAATGCCCCCCCCACCCCATCAGTGAGGCGTCCGTGGTCACTGTGGCAACTGGAGGGGGTTGGATGAATGGTCTGCCCTGAGACACTAGCGGGGAGACCATCCACCAGGAAAGGTGTCTTTTGCAAGTTTCTGTAATCATGATCATGTGAGACATGGGGAGTTGCTGAAAGGACCACTGTGTGAAGAAGAGCCACTGAAGGATTCTCATGTGAAAGTGGGCTAGAGGTATCAGAAGAACTGCCGCCGCCATAGAACCCAGAGTTTGAAGGACCAACCGGACTTGTACCTTTTTGCATTGCATGAGGATATGAACTTGCTGCCGAATCGTGGCCACCCTGTCCGGCAGTAGCCTTGCAGACATACTTTTTGTATCTAGATCTGCTCCTATATATGTAATAGACTGACAGGGCAACAAGGCAGATTTTTTGAAATTTATGGTAATGCCTAACTGGGCACAGATTGCGAATGTATAGTCCCTGGCTTGAATGAATGAACATCGTAGTGATATCAGGAATCACAAATTGACCAGTGCTTTATACCAACATACTATAAAACATCCACAGGCCAGGTTTAACTTTATGATCATTGATCGTATTTCTGGTGACAGAAGCAACAAACTTGGCTGGCATGGCCTATTAGACCATAAAGAGAAGTACTGGATAGTTACATTAGGGGGCCTGTTCCACCCTGGGCTCAATGATCATTTATAGGGGGTTCCTCGTTTATGAACGTCTTTGTCTCTGAATATATCCCTCACATTTTGTCATGTCTGGGTTTTCACTTTTTCAATATTTTTTCATGTTTTTTGGTTCCAGTTTGCATTGATCTGAGATGGGGTGGGTCTATTTGGCTTCAGGTGACCCCTTTGATTTTTTGATGGGCTGCTTACTCATCTTTATACTTTTTGACTTCATATGTGTTTTGTCCACTCTGTGTCTTGGTTGGTTCAGGCAGTGTACATGATCTAGTGTTCCACGATTCATCACACACTTTCATGCATTATAAGTATCATGGATATGGAGCATTTGTTCCCTTGATTGCTCCAAATTAGGAGTACATATTGTAGTATTCTCTAAATTTTTGGATGCTTCATGGCTGTTTGTGTCGCATATTATACAAATACAATACATGCCTGGTTTTCAGGGGATCATACAAGCTATGTGTATTCCCTTTTCACATATTTCTTCTTTTTTATGATTTTTATTTTTATTTCTCCATTGCTTGGCTTTGTGTAACTTGGGGTTCTTTTGAAAGTCACTGTAACACATTTTCATGTATTTCATATGACAGAGCTATATATATAGGTCATTAGGACTTATTTTTTCAGCTCTAATATAATGTTTTTGGGCTACGCCCATATAACATTAATATTTATGAACTCTGTTTGTTGATTGGCTGGATTTCCTTATTTAATGTTTGTTGAATGGGACATTGTTGTTTTGTCCTACACTGAAGAAGGCAACAATTGCCGAAACCGGTCTGTATCCTATCAAGGAGTATCTTTTGTATTCAATAAAGGATTATCATTTACCTCCACGTTTGCTCTTGCTGGTCTATTTGGTTGTTTTTGAAGAAGTTGATACCTGGTAGTAGCAGTAAAGAGCCAGTCATCTAGATAAGGAAACACCTGGAATCCTTGACGTCTCAGGTGAGCCATGACCACTGCCATACATTTGGTGAACACCCTGGGGGCTGTGGTGAGACCAAAGGGCAGAGCTCTGAACTGATAATGACTGGCTCCCAGCCAGAAGCGAAGGAATCCCCTGGAGCGCCGTCCATCTTGATGTGATAGTACGTATCCTGGAGATCTATTGAGCACATCCAATTGTCCTGACCCAAAAAGGGTAGAATGGACTGAAGCATGACCATCCGAAACCTTGTTCTTTGAACAGACTTGTTTAGTCTGCTGAGATCCAAAACTGGTCTCCAGTCCCCTGTCTTTTTTGGTACCAAAAAGAACCTTGAGTAAGTTCCAGATCCGAGTTGGTCTGCCGAGACTTCCTGGATGACTCTTTTTTCTAGCAGTCTTGAAATTTCTATGACTGCTTGGGCCCTCAGACTGGGTGGAAAATCTGGGGGGAACATCTGGGGGGGATTTGCTTGATGATAGGGGAGATTGGAAGAAGGGAATTACATAGCCTCCGAATATGATTGAGTGTACCCATTTGTCTCGCCAGGCTTTTGGGTACAGTGAAAGTCTTCCCCCGACTGCCTCCAGAGGCGGGCAGTCGGGCAACCCTTCAAGGATGCTGGAAGGGCTTGTCAGAGAAAGATTCTCTGCTGCCCTGGTTCTGCAGACCCCCCTCTGCCTTCAGGGTGGCATCTGTTGTTGTTATTTCCTCCTCTGCCCCTGGAGGAAAAGTCATTACGTGTATCAGACGAGGCTACCTGGGATTTCCAAAACCACATTTTTCCACTCTTCTGACCTTTGGGATATGGTCTGGAAGGAGTGGAAAAACGGACTCCCATGGCAGAGAGAGTCTTGCCTTCCTGTTCACACCTAGTGAGAGTGTCCTTCACCTGTGGTCCAAACAGAAATGAACTGTCAAAGGGGGTGTTGGTGAATGATGCTCTAAAGGGCTCCGCAAAATTACACAGCCGCATCCATGCGTGTCTCCTAAGGTCCACGCCTGTGCCTGCGGCTCTACTTGCACCATCGGCTGCATAGGAAATGAGCCTCATGGAGGAGTTAACCACTGAATTAAGGGTCGCCAGCTGAGAAGCTACTTTAGCTTGAACCCCTTAAGCTGATGGATCCTGGAGGGTATCTCCAAGCTCTTTTAGGAGATCCCTCTGAAGCCTGGTAAAATGGCATAAGTAATTCAGTGACCTCATGGAAAAGGTCGCTGAAGCAAACATTCGCTTCCCATATCTGTCCATAGTCCTAGACTCCTTGTTAGGAGGATGGACAGAGGAAGAAGTTTCCGCTAATTCCTTTTTAGTGGCCGCTGCTACTACCATGGCATCCATGGGAACACCCTTGGTAAGGAACTTTTTGTCAGGGGGTCCAGTGATAAACTTGCCGGGCCTCCTCGGGGTTGGTTCCACTGTATCCGGGGCTGACCAAGCCCTTCGAGCCACCACAGACATTAGTGGATTGATGGGCGGAGACACCCAGGAGGTGAAAGGGTGGGAACCAAACACATCCAGGAATACGGATTTGTCCTCAGTATGGGCTAGGGCAGTCCAGTTCCCCCTCTGCCTAAGCATTTCTTGGATGTCCGAAAAGGAAACATCTTCAGAGGGGGATCTCGGGGACCCTTCCGATTCATCCAAATCCGTATCCGAAGTGACAGACTCAGGGGAGTCAATGTGCTTCCTCTTGCACTTCCTCTTCCGAGGGGCCTACTCTGAATGATCAGGGGAGGCCTCGGAAGAAGAGGAAACACCCAATGGGGTGCTCTGGAGCATCGATTCCCCACGCTTGGGGTCTGGAGGAGGAGGGACAGAGGTTGATGCAGGCACTACAGGGGACGGAGTCAGTGGGGTCGAACATGGTGCTGACTCAGGGGCCAGTACACTCCTCATGACATCGAAGGCATCCCTGCCACGATGCAAAGAAGGATCCGGCTCCAAGGAAACTGGAATCCCTCTCTGCACCGAGGGGGATGGCTCCGAGGCCGATGTAGGAGCCGAGCTCACCTGCGCCGAAGCTCCGAGAGGGAGAATGGGGTCGGACAAGGGTCTGATGCCACTCAACCCTCGGAGCCGACGAGGGAGTCTCGCCGCCCAGATCCCTCGACAGAAGGCACCATCGAGGGGATTGGAGCCAATGACAGAACCGAAGGGGAAATAGTTATCGGTGCCGACAGATCCACGATTCGAACCCCAACAAATTCCGGCTCCAAGGTCAGAGGAGTTGGAGGAGGAACATCAATGGAAGCAGGCGGAGCCAACACATGTTGAGGAGGGCTGGATAACATTTTGGCCAGTGCCTGCGACTTCAACAACCTACTGACCACTCTCTCCACGTCGTGGTCTGAGAGTCTAGAGGACCAAGAGGAGTGGGAGGATCTGTGACTGCGGTCACTCTGCAACAGGGGAGGCCGAATGTATCAACTCTAGAGCCGGGCCCTCGGTCTCTTGTGGGTCCGAGACAGCTCTGAAGATGTTGGTGGAGCTGACTGGGAAGCAGCCTCCTTGGTTCCAGCCGGAACCAAGGTAGTTGGTAATGTTTGGGCCAATGACAGCTCTGAGCTGGGAGCCGACATTTTGGTCGGTTTAGGAGATTTCACTGGCTGAGCCTTGGCCAGTGAATCCTGGGGCTTAAGAAGACCCCTTAATATCAGCTTATTTTTGCGCTCCTGCAGGACCCTTGGGCTGAATGCGTGGCATACAGAACAAGAGTCCTACAGGTGCACTGCGCCTAAGCAATAGACGCAAGAAGTGTGCCCATCTGTCAGAGACATTTTCTGACAGCATGAGTCACACTTCTTGAATCCAGACACTTTGGATTCTTTAGACATATCTAGTCCTACACAGAAAGTCTTTGGCCAAAGGCCCAACAACAAAAAACTACAAACACTAATCTACCAAAAACACAATAACTACAGTCAAGAAGTTTTTTTTTTTTTTTTTTTAATAGGAAGCCTCTAACTTAAACGGCTACCTATGAAGTAAAAGAGAAGACTAAAACAAAATATAAAATGCTACAATAAGTAGAGATAGGAAAGGGGAAGGGGGGAGGGGAAGAACTCTCCAACTTAAACGAGTTCTAAGGAAAAAATAGAATAACACTAAAACTACAACAAGCTAATTAATGATAATGTTGAAAGACTAAACTATCAAAAAATAACTAGAAAAAGTATTAAACTAACTTACAAGAGCCTGAGCCAGTAAGAACGATCCTCGCAGCTGAAGCAGCAAACGAGATCAGGGTAGCTAGCGCTAGGCATCATGGGATATAGGGGTAGCCTCGAGCCAGTAAACAGCCCTCGAGCTATAGAAGATGGCTGAGTCGGAGCTGAGGGTCGGCTCCAATCCCCAACAAGCAAGAAACGAAGGCGAGATAGACAACTTAACATTTATTTATATGTGAAATCTTCATTTAGCCATTCATTCAAAATCTTTACAAAATATTCTTTTTTCATTCCATTAAAGTTTTATGCATTTCATATCCTATTCCATCTGATCCTGCAGCTGCATCTATATTCACCTGTCTAAATATTTTATCTAACACATATAAAGAAATCTCCTTTTCAAATTCTTTTTCTTGCTCTGAACACTTTTTCCCATTTTATTTTCAATTTCTTCTTTTTTTCTTTAAATATTTCTTGTACAGATCCTATTACAATATTCATAATTTGCACCTGCTTTTTTCCACTTCTCCCTTTACATTTTTCATTTCTCTCATTACATTACTATCTTCCTTTACTAATCCAATTACGTATACTATTTCTCCTCTTTTTCCTTGTAAGAAATATCTTTGCTTGAATAATAACTCCTTAATTTTCTCTTGATTTCTTCTATATAATTTTTGTCTTCATCAAAATAACTTCTATCATAATTTTCTAAACCTTCCCATGGATCTTTATACACTCTCCCATGCTTTTCTTTGTCTTCTTTTGTCACAGTATACTGTCAATGTAAAAAACATTTTTATCTTAAAAGTCAACCATCATTCAGACCAATGTTTATAACATACTCTGATAGTAATATGATCTTTCCATAACTGCATTATTAATCTCTTTCCTTCTTCCTCCCATGTTTTCTCATCTAGCCTTTTTATTCCCTTCCCTTTTTTTATAAATTCCTTGTTTATTGCTGGATGATCAGAGAACTTGTTTCAGTTATCAGTCCTTCTCCTATAGGTAATCCGTCTGGTACTATTAAGTAATATATTTCATTTCTGTACATATCCCTGCTTTAAATCCATGTGTTATTATCCCAAACTATTAATTTATCACATCATGTAACTTCTATCATTTTTCTTACATTCCGTTTTTTTTTACACTTGCCTCTTGAATCAGAATTGAAATTTCCTGTCACTATAATATTGGTGGGAAGAGGTTAGATGGTGGGTAATTAGTAGTAGATGTAGATAAGGAAAGGAGGGTTAGATGAATAAGGAGTGGTCAGAAAGGGGGAAGAGGGTCAGAAGAGTGATAGGTATGATAGGGTGTAATTAAGTGATTAGGTGGGCATAGACAGAAGTGGAGGTTAGATTGTATGTAGCCTACTGGAGGGGAGTGGTGGAGGGGAGGGGCAGAGGGGGAGTGAAAACAGGGGGTTATGTATAAAGGAAATGAACTCTGGGGTGGGTGGGAATGGGGGTAAGGAAGTGGAGTGAGCCCGAGCACAGCGAGGGCAAATGGAGTGGGCTGGGCAAAGGGAAGCTGGAAACCACTGTGAAAAACTATTGGCAGAAATGCAGAGAATTGTAAAGGAGAGAGACAAGTCAGGTAAGGCAGTTTATGGAAAGGAAGGAAAACAGAGCTTAATTGTCACAGAGAGTCTTTTGAGATTTGTACTTGAATTCACAGAAGAGGTGGAGGTTAAGAGGAAGGAGGATGGGCTTAAATGAGCACCAATGATTTAGTAAAAGAAAGGGGACTTCTGTGAATTAAAGTGTGTCTAATGAAGAAGGAGAGTCCATGAGCAGTAAACAGGGAACAGAGCTTAGAAACTCGAGGGGGGAGTGATTGAACCAGCGAGAGAAGTCTGCCACCACAGCTTTAGTTCAGATATGAGTAAAATTAGGAAGACAGTTAATTAATAAAAAAAAACTAGCAAAACATAAAGTAATATAACAGCAAATGACATACAATGTACTTTCTAAGTGTAGGAGACGGGCCACATGGAACACTTTCATTCTTGGGTGGAAGAGTTCCAGGTAGTTCTAATCAAGGAAGAAAGAGATAGAATGAGCTGTCTTGAGTGTTTTGCTGTAATGGGAGATAAAAGCAATAAAGGAATTGTATATTAAAACTGATAAAGGTTACATGTTAAGAACTGGAGGAAAGGAGAGGGATTAGTTAGAAAGACAGGCAAGGTTATGTGAGAAAAGACAGTTGCAGGTGAGTGGGGGAAAAGAGCATATAAAAAGTTTGAGTCTAAGATAGCTTAAGTTAGAAATCAGTGAGTTAATGATGGTTAGCTAGTAGGAACAGAAGGAAGAAAGAGGTTAGTTACAAGCAAGCTATATAGATCAATAGCAAAAAACAAATGTAGGCAAATATACTCAATAAACACTTGTTACTAACTTTAGGAATCTAACTTGCAGTAGTTGCTTATTAAGGTACGATTCACAAACATAAATTAAGTGAAGTAAAACAATTTCAATCAGTAACAAATATATAAGACAGTGTAAGTTAGGCATCTGTGAATAATTAACTCTAAAGAAACCACTTATTATAGTACCATCAAGATGAGTTAAAAATCTGCACTGCTTTGTGAAAAGCTTAGCAACTACTAACTCCTTTGTTGTAACAATTACAAAGAAAAGCAAGCTATGTGCATCAGTAGGAAGGGACGGTATATGTACTATCTTTTTTTTTTTAAACGTGAAATTACCTCTGATGGAATACTAGTGGAGTGGGAGGGGTCAGACAGGAAAAAAAGCAATTGGAGACAGAGGGTGAATAGAAATAGGCCACGAGAAGTGGGAAACCTCTGCGAAAAACTATTGTCAGAAATGTAGAGAACTGTAAAGGAGAGAGACAAGTCAGGTAAGGAAGTTTATGGAAAGGAAGGAAAATAGAGCTTAACTGTCAGAGAGTCTGTTGAGATTTGTAGGTGAATTCACAAAAAGAGGCGGGGGAGTTAAGAGGGAGAAGTATGGGCTTAAATAAGCAGCAAAGATTTAGTAAAAGAAAGGGGATTGCTGTGAATTAAAGTCAGCCTAATGGAGAAGGAGAATATTTGAACAGTAAACAGGGAGTAGAGTTTAGAAACTAGAGGGGGGGTGTGATTGAACCAGCGAGAGAAGTGTGCCACCACAGCTTTAGTTCAGATGTGAGTAAAATTAGGAAGACAGTTAATTAATAAAAAAAAAAAATGTAAAACATAAAATAATATAATAGCAGATGACATACAATGTACTTTCTAAGTGTGAAGGGCAGGCTATGCACAACACTTTCATTCTTGGGTGGAAGGGTTCCAGGTAGTTCTACCCAAGGGAGGAAGAGATAACTGTCATCTGAGTGTTTTGTTGGTGGACACACAGTCTCTCAGGAAGGGGTTTAGTGAGCAGTGATTATATTTGTGTAAAATGAGAAGTTATAATTCTATATACTTGCTCTTTCCATTTTAGATCCACATTAATCTTCCAATTCTTACTAATGTTATAAATGGGCATACCTTCATTGAAGGTTGTGCATCAGGGCTGGTAACTCGGCACGTAAAAATCACCGACCAATCATTAGCGGACTAGAGTTCCGTTGTGGCCACCCCTAACCGGGAAAAGCCGAAAGACACAACAACCACATGCTACACCTGTTCCAAAACCCCAATCATTTCCCAAAATCCAAATTATTTTCCTCCATAATTTTTATGTTTGTAATCTTTCTTCCTTTAAGAATCTTGTATCATCTAGTACAATTACATGTACATCGCATTTACTGTAGCATTCTAAAACCACTATCATTCTCACTATATTCTGTTTACAGAAAACACTCTAAATTATTACTTTCCCTTTTTCTTAACCTCCTAGAAATTATAATTTTATTTCTAATCCAATTCCTTTCTTTTTTCATTTATACTCATTCCTTTAAATTTTCTTTTGCTGTCTTTTACCCTTTTATCAATAGATTGTTTTCCTTTTACTACTTTCCAGTTGATATCTTCAACACCATTTCTTTCAGAACCTTCCTCTATTTCCTCCTTACTTCTTTCTTTGCCTTCTTTATCTAATTTTTCTTCCACTTCCACCACTTCTAATGTTCTTCCTTTTGTTTGTTTTCTTCTCTTTTTTCTTCACTATCCTTATTACTAGTTTCAGTTTTATAATCCAGTCATAAATACCCAGTTTTGTTACATTTATAATTTTCAGTTCACATTTTCTTGCATCATCACTCAGTTCCCCACAAATATAACATTTGTTTTTATTACAGGGGTGATGTGATGACTGCCTCCCAGTCTTAGGCCCAGTCTCCTCGGATCCTCTTCCCTTGTTAGGCCTTAGGATGTTCCCCAGAGAACCCCCCTTCTAAAACTTCTCCAGAGTACCCCAATGAGAAAGTCCCTCAGAAGAGGTCATGCAAGAGGAAGCATTTGGACACCCCAGAGGAGTCCATCACTTCAAATACCAACCTCGATGAAGTAGAAGGGTCCCCAAGCTCTCCTCCTGTGTATGTCTCCTTTGGAGACAGCTTAGAAATTTTGAAACAGAGAGTTGACAGGCAGTCCTCCTCCCCTTCGGCCAAGGGGTCAGTACACCTGAAGGCCTTTGGATCTCACCTTTCAACCTCTTGGGTGACTCCGCCTTTTGATGAGCTTATTCAGTTAATCTCTTGAAAGGCATGGGAAACCCCAGATTCCATAGAATCAACTCCTAGGAGGCCAAAGAAGTATATAACATACTCCAAGGGCCAAACCTTCCTTACCAAAGGTGTAGCAGTTGATGCCATGGTTGTGCAGCTGCCACAAAAAGGGAACTTTCCAAGACCAGTTCCTCTATACATCCTCCTAATATGTATTCTAGGACCATGGATAGGTATGGGAAGTGCGTCTTCTCTTCAGCTGCTTTTATATTACGATCGCTGAATTATCTTACTTATTTCAGCAGACTTCATAGGGACCTGTTGAAAGAACTATCAGGCTCTTTCCAGGGAGCCATAACTGATGCGGCAGCGGACAAGGTCAACACAGAGGTTTCTACCCTCAGTTCAGTGGTCAACTCGTCTATGAGACTCATCTCATATGCAGCAGATGGAGTGAGTAGGGTGGTAGGTTCAGGCATCTCTATTAGGAGACAGGCTTGGATACGTCTTTGCGATTTCACAGAGCCCTTTAATCTTCCTTTGTTAATCCTCCCTTTGATGGCTCATCTCTCTTTGGGCCCAAAGTTAAGGAAACAATACAGGCGAGTAAGGCATTGTCTGCCATTGGAGTGCATTTTTCCACTCCTACTAGACCTTTTCCAAAAGGCCAGGGAGGTAGTGGAAAGATGTGGTTCAGGAAATCATAAAAGTCTTACCAGGACACACAAGGTAGTAGTCCCCCCCCTGAGGCAGCAAGAGGAATAATAATGGAAGACGCCACCCTCGTGGCAGAAGAGGTCCGCAGAATGAGGGTTTCAGAAAATCCTTCTTTGGCAGACCCTTTTGGCGCTCCTGAAGGAGTGCCCAACTGCTCGCCTCTAGAGGCAGTCGGGGGATGACTGACACTGCACCTAGAAACCTGGAGAGACATAACAAATGACAAATGGGTGCAGGACATAATATCCAGGGGTTATATCATTCCCTTCTCTTCCCCACCTCCCATAAACCAATCAGTTCCAGATGTTCCATGTAGTCAGAAGGAACAAGCAACATTAGAAATGCAAAAGTTGCTCAGAAAAAAGAGTCATCCAAGATGTCCCTGCAGACCAGAGAGGATCCAGAACTTACTCAAAATACTTTTTAGTTCCAAAGAAAATAGGGGACTGGAGACCAGTCCTGGATCTCAGCAAACTAACAAGTCAGTGAAGAAAAACAAATTCCTAATGGTGACACCGCAGTTGATACTTCCATTCCTAGGAAAAGATAACTGAATGTGCTCTTTAGACTTTCAGGATGTGTACTACCACATCAAAATGGAAAGATGATCCAGAAGGTTCTTATGCGTCCAGTTAGGAGCCAGTCATTTCCAGTTTCGAGCTCTGCCCTTTGGTCTCACTACAGCCCCCAGAGTGTTCACCAAATGCACGGCAGTAGTGGAAACTCACCTGAGATGCATAGGATTCTGGGTGTTTCCATATCTGGACGACTGGCTTATAACCAATGTGACCAGGCATCTACTGCTACAAGCCAGAGATTATATACTCCAGCTTTGTTCTTCCATAGGCATTACCATAAACTATGACAAGTCTGCTCTAAAGCCATCTCAACCATAATGATAGCAAGACTCCCTCATGACAGAGTGCACAATCTACATTTACATGTGAGGTTGTTAATCAAGAAAACCCGAGCCACTGCAAAACAAGTTCTGCAAATACTGGGGAAGATGGCAGCAACTATTGTACTAATTCCTCTAGCTCGCCTACATATGAGGATACTACAGTGGTTACTTTCCACCCAGTGGTCAATTCTGCACTTACCATTGTCCCACACGATTCTCATAACCAACACTTGCAGAAAAGATCTCAAGTGGTGGATTCACTCTCCTTCAATATCTCAAGGCTGTCCCTTTATTCCCCTTCAACCCCAGGTCACGGTGACCATGGATGCCTCCAAGATAGTGTGGGGGGGCTTTAGCTGAGGAGACAGTCAAAGGCACCTGGCAGGAACACAAGGATCACTTGCACATAAACATCCTAGAGATGAGAGCAGAGCTTTTGGCGTTGCAAGCATTTCAGAACACTCATCCTCTAGGAACAATAGTGATTCAGTCAGACAACATGTCAGTAGTCTGGTACATATACAAACAAGGATGAACCAGATCTTAACCACTTTTCGAGAAGCAGTAAGGGTTCGGCACTGGGCAACATCTTCCAACTTCTTCCTGGTGGCAATGCATATCCCAGGGAGATCCAGTGTGATTGCAGACAAATTTAGCAGGACCATTTTATGGCCACACAAGTGGTCCATCAGTCAGAGAGTAGCAGAAGAGATTTTCCAAAAAATGGAGCCAGCCTTGCTGCAACCTTTTTGCTTCTTCCACCAATGCCAAATGCAGAAACTACTTTGCCCTAATCCCTCCTATGGGGGAGATACCAAGGGATGCACTTGTTCATGACTGGCCTCTGGGACTTCTATATGCTTTCCCTCCGATTCCCAAGTTATTGCAGAAAGCAAGTTTGTTGCAGACCACAGTAATCCTGATTGCCCCCATTGGCCTCAGCAGATCTGGTTTCCCTTCCTTCTGCCTCATCTCCAGGATGAACCGTGGATTCTGGACCCAGCTCCAGATCTACTAACGCATCTGTCAAGAATGGGACATCCTAAACTCCAAAACCTGAAACTGACAGCTTGGTTGCTCCATTTCCTTTGATTGCCATGTTTCCTCTTCTTTCCTCACCACTAAAACGTATCTTGTCCTTTCATAAAACCTCTACATGAAAATTATACAAGAGTAAATGGAATAAGTTCGTAATATGCATGACTGATAACCAGACAGACCCTTTTTCTGCACCCATACATTCTATCCTAGAATTTCTAGCAAAACTCTTTCATGAAGGTGCAGCAGCCTCCACTATCAGAGTCCAGTTAGCAGTGATTTTGAATTTCCATGTGGGGCAAAATGGTGCTGTGGTTATGTTTCACAGGCTTTGTAAAGCTTTTTTGAAGGTTGCTACAATGATAAGACCTTCATACAAAACCCAACTCCTCCCTGGGATCTGAACTTCATCTTGTCAAATATTATCTGTCCTCCCTTTGAACCTTCGGCCATGTGTGATTTGAAATTCCTATCTTGGAAAACACTCTTTTAGTAACTATTACTTCAGCTAGAAGAGTTTCAGAACTACAAGCTCTGTCTGTCAAGTGCCCATACCTAGTTTTTCATAAAGACAGGGTTTCTTTACGCACTAATCCCTCATTTCTTCCAAAGGTTGTGTTGGAAAGTAAACTCAACCAATCTATTGAGCTGCCAGTTTTCTTCCCAAATTTCCAAAAAATGGCAGAATACTCACAACATCTTCTAGACATTCCTAGACAGTTACGTTTTTACTTACACAGAACTTCAGAATTTAGAAAATCAAACCAGCTCTTTATTTCTTACTCTGACATTAGGAAAGGTCAATCAGGATCAAAAGTTACTTTATCTAGATGGCTCACTCTTTGTATTTCCTATATTTACAACTCTAGGGATCGAGCCCTTCCATTCCCTATTAAAGCTCATTCCAATAGGTCGATAGCTACTTCTACAGCTTTCCAAGCAAGGTTACCTTTGGATAACATCTGTGCTATGGCCAAATGGGCAAAACTCCGTATCTTTATTAGTCATTACAAAGTGGATTTGGCGTCTAGGAGTAGAGCCTCTTTTGATTCTATAGTTCTGAGGAATATGCTGCCATGAGCCACCCAAGAGTTATATTGCTTGGGACACAGTCCCATCAGTGAGAATAATGGCAAGATTGACAACAACACAAAAAAAAGTTATGTACTTACCATAATGTTCCATATATGTTGTCCATCTCGGCCTTTTTTCTCACAACCCACCCTCCATGCCCCCTTCCAGATCTCCTGGGAGACCGAGTGGACATCAGATTTAATGATCTGCAAAGCCTCAGAAAGACTAATCTTCACCTTTAATAACCATAATTATTATGTACGTCAACTTCATATAATAAACGTTTGCCGCTTTCATTATAATTTCTGGTAGGGCAAACAAGATCTGAGGAAGTTGTGGAAATGTATTATGGGTAGGGAAGGGTGCCCATGAGCTTTGCTGAAGTCCTTGAACTTTTGCAAAGGCTGAAATGGATCTGACACATCGGATCCAACCCATTAGTGAGAATAAAGGCCGAGATGGACAACACACATGGAATGTTATGGTAAATACATAACTTATTTTTCATGCTGATGAAAGGTCTTTTGAAGATGAGATGGCATAACCACTGGGTCTGAGTGCTTGATTTATTGCAGTGTCTTGGCTTTTTTATACATGATAATTTTAGGGGTGGTGCTCACTTATAGCATTGCAGTGGTAAATTACATGCATTTGTTGCAACAGACAAACAGATCTAGTGTTGTATTTGCCATCCACCTCAACTGTTGGGTATACTGTATCCAACTGGATTTGATGCCAACAACTTTCAGACTCTTGGATCCAAGGTTCAAGCTCCTCCCCTGTACCCATAATTCCCATCCACCCTCACAGTTCCTCAGATTTTGTTTGCCACTTGTGCTTTTTAGATGTGATCCCAGGGCTCAGCTCTTTGACACTTTGTTCAGATAAGTGAATCTTCACCTATTTTTCTCTACAAAATAGCTTTTTCCCCTTGATTTGCTTTGACTTGAAGTACATTAGCAGTTCTCTGTGTATAGATTTAGCTTAGCTTTCCCACCTTTCTCTTCCTTCCTTATATCTTAAAAAAAAACTTAGTATTTGATATGTTTTTCTCATTAATTTAGGTTAGTGGTTCAGTTAACAGACATATAGTCTTTCTTTGTTGCTTTGCTGCTATGACTGTAGTAGCATGTTTAGTTGAACTTATGTTGTATTGGTGATTATTGTTCATTATTCACAAAAATGACAGACAAGGCTTCGTTTTTTAAAAAGTACACTGGGTGCAGTCACAAGACTCCCCCACAGGACCCACACTCTAAGTCTGTGTACCACTTGGGGACATCTCATTTGGACAAGGACTGCCAGCTGTGCTCTGCCTGTGACCTAGGGCCTTGTGTAATTGCCTGTTGAAATTGGTGTTAAAAAGCCATTTTCCAGCCACAAAGGGGGAATTAGCCTCCTCCCTCTCGAGTTCTTCCTTTAGCAAAAAAGTCTGGGGATAAAACTAAGGGAGACTAGACTAATGACAAGGATGAGGAGAGGGGAAAAAGAAAATAAGAAAGGCAGAGAAAAGAAAAAGGACAGACTTCAGGAAAAGAGAAATTCTGACCCTTTAGAGCTGGTCTCAAAGCTTCCCAGTTCTTTGGATCTAGCTTCCCTTTGAGAATCAATTTTGATCCAATCTCCAACTCCACCTTTAAGCTTTGAAACCAGGTTCTTCCCAGAGCTGGTCAGCCTTCGGCTCCTATCACCTTTTCTTTTAGGAATGTCCTTCCATAAATCCTCCAGGCTGCCATCAATAGCTTCCTCATTCAGGTTGGTATGGTCGAGGAGCTTGTCTGAAGCAGATGTGGACAGGATGATGCAGAAGCTTTTGGGGACCCAGATTCAGAGAGGGACTTCCCTGTAGTGTCTGCTCAGGGAGTGCTGGGACCTGCCCTTCCACCCCTCGTTTGGTTTCTCCCTCACTGATCTGAACCTCGGATCTGGTGTTCTTGAACCCGAGCATTCATCATGGGTGCTTCTGTCGGAGATGATAGTCTGGTATTCTTTGACTCCGACAGTGTCAGTTACCCACTTGATTCTAACCATGTTAGAATTCGAGGGGTCTCAGAACTCTGAGATTGGCACCAGTGCTCGAGGGTCAGGATTGACTCCAACTTTATCAGATTTCTCCTTTACTATCAGCCTATCACAAATGGATAGTTCAGCTCCTGTGTTGGCTTCAGAGCTGAACCAGATCAAGTATTGAGGGCACTGAGTCCTCTGTAAGTCCAGAGAAGAAGCATTTCATCCCCAATTAGATCCATCCAAGTCCCTTCTGACATCTATGGTTTCTTCTCCACTTCAGCCTGCCCCTCTGGGGCAACTGGCTTTGTTAGGCCATGACAAGACTTACGAGGCAAGTTCTCATTCATCTTCCTATCCTTCCCTGGACCCGTCCACTGTCAAAGAACATAGGAAACACTCTTGTGGGAGGAGGCATTTGGACCCCCTCCCCAGAGTCCCTCACTGAGGATATTGATTTCGAGGAAGGGACAGGTTCCCTAAGATTTTCCCACTGGAAGATGTCACTTTTGGAGACATCTAGAATTACTGTGACAGTGGCAGGAATGGTCCCCCAACATCCCCTGTCAAGAGGAATCCATATTTCTTGAGGCCTTCAGAGCTGGCTGATCAATCTCCTTGGAGGGCCCCGGCTGATGAGCTTATTGACCTGGTCTCATGGTAGGAATGGAAGGAATCAGATCTGGTGGAGCCCATACCCTCTAAACCGGGCAGGATCTTTATTTCCCCACAGAATAGACTACAGTGGAGCAAGGGACCCATAGCAGATGCCATTATGGTGCCAGTGGCCAAAGGAAAGGAGCTGTCTGTGAAGAGCTCCTTTGTCTGCCCCCCCCCCCCCAAACAGGGAGTCCAGTGAGTTGGACAGATTTCAAAAGTGGACTTAAAACTCTTCAGCCATGTTCACATTATATTCTTTGAACTACTTAGCTCACTTGACAAGATTTCACAGAGATTTGACCAAGGAACTGTCCAAGTACCTGTCTGGGGCCTTGACTGCAGAGGTCCCACAAGACTGTGGATTCACAGTTGGCTACCCATCAGCCTGTCTTCAAAGTGTTCATGTACTTGTTATCTAATATGGCGGATGGCAGTTCTAGAGTGGTGGACATCGACATTGCTGTATGCTGATACACCTAGATGAACCTCTGCAATTTTGCTAAGAACTTGAAGATGTTCTTTTTGAATATGCCTTTTGACAGATCAACCCTCTTTGGGCCTAAAATGAAGGGACACACTTACTAGAAATGAACAAGATGGCAAAACCCTACCGGACGTGGGTATCCACTTCTCCATCCATCAAAATACTTTATCCTGGAACCAAAACAGTGGTAAAAGTCTATGGTTCTTTAAGTCTTAGGGCTTTGCACTTGACACATCCAGAGAAAGCCCCCCCCCCCTCCCGAGGCAGAGGACGAGGACAATAACTATGCATATCACCCTCTTGGAGGAGGTGGTCTGCAAAACCAGATGTTTTGAAGCTTTTTTCCCCAACAAACTCTTCCAGTTCTCCTGAAGGGTTGCTTCACTGCCACACTCTGGAGACAGTCGGGGAGGGGTTATGTATCTCTGCACCCTCTAGCCCAGTTAGCTGTCTTTGAAGATTCTTGGGTGCAGATTGTAATAGCCAGAGATTAGGTCATTCCCTTTTTTCACAGCCACAAAAATCTAAAAAAAACTTTCCAGCATTGCACCCTCTCTGAGGAAGGAGTCAGCTCAAGAAGTCATAACAATGCTAGACAAATGAGTCATCCAGAAGATCCCATAGACTGTGAAGTCTACTTGAGGTTCTTTGTGGTTCCTAAGAAAAATGGAAGCCGCAGGCCCATTCTGGACCTCAGCCACCTAAGCCAGTTTGAAAAACAGACAAAATTCCAGATGTTCACAGTTCAGTCTATTTTGTCTCTTTTGAGGAAGGACAACTGGATGTGCTTAGTGGATCTACAGAATGCCTACTATCACATAAAGATAGCCTCGCAGTCCAGAAGGTTCACTCGCTTTTGGCTGAGAGCCTGTAATTTTCAGTTCAGGGCACTGACTTCGGTGTCATGACAGCCATTTGGGTTCAGCAAATGTATGGCTGTGGTTGCAGCATGCAGCACAGTAGAAAACACTCTGCACGTATGACCATGCAAGGCTGAACCAAATCCTGAAGTGAACACAAATAGTCAGCATGTGGGAAAAAGGCACAAAAAAATCAAAAAACGTTTGGTTTAAGCCAAAAGGCTAAACCCTTTAATTGTCCATACCGGTTTCGGCTGCAAAACCTTCATCAGTGGAAAAACATTGTGAAACAAAACACACAATCCTACCTAAATAGACCCCCCCCAATAGAAAAATAGCCCTGCCCACTACAACACCAAAAGTCACACCTTCCATAAAGCACAAATGACAGTTCAGAAAAGTTAGCCTGTAACCAAATCAGCACCAGTCTAAGAAAGTAATATACATATAAATATGCACCAAGATATATAATTTCCAATAGAGAATAAAAAAGATAGAACTGTGCAAACCTGATCTAGACAAAATAGGTCCCATAAAAAATATTATTAAGAATGCATCATTATAAGTGGTCATTAAGTCCAGGAGGGAATAGCCCCCCCAACTTAATGATCCAATATTTTTCTTTTTTGTTTAGGATACTGTGGCATCCCTGTTTATTGTTTCTATTCCCAGTAATTCTATCAATAATCAGGAAATGGAATTCCGCATTAGTATGTGTCATATAATGTCTGTACAATGCATTGGTTTCACGCTTGTTATGAATAACACTATGGTGTTCAGACATTCGTGTTCTAAGTGCACGTGATGTCTGACCAACATAAAAGGATGAACATTTACAAGTGGCCAGATAGATAACCCAATCGGTCTCACAGTTCCCAAAAAACTTCATATCATAAGCTTTGCTGGTGTTTTTGCTGGTAAACTGTTTAGTTTATTAATATATTGGCACGATGAACAATGTCCACAGGGAAACATACCAATCAAATTATCCCCGGATACTGTTAGTTGTTTATAAATAGCACCCCCACTGCCGGTATGTTTAAAATGGGAAATGTGGGACCCTAATGTTTTGCCCTTCCTAAATGAAAACTGACATGTGGTCCCTAACACTGTCCTTAAGTCATCATTAGCCAATAGAATATTCCAGTGTGTATGTATAGTGTCTCTAAGAGTGTTGATGTTGCGCCCATAGGCGATTACAAACCTAATGGTGTCTGCAGGGTCTGCTCTAGTTTTGGTTTTATATTCCAATAAAGAATCCCTATCCTGACAACTAACCCAATTACTAGCTGATATAATGTCAAGTTCCCTGTATCCCCTATTTCTGAACAAAGATCTAGGTGTGACAGTTCATAATCCTGCATGGTGGAACTCATTCTTTTCATACGGAGAAACTGAGATTTGGGGATGTTGTGGATGGTATGGCTAGTATGTAAACTAGTAGCATGGAGCAAACTATTGTATTGGGGGTATTTGCAGAATACTCTAGTACTTAGAGTATTATCCACATTCCTCCGAACAGTGACATCCAGAAAATTGATTTCATCAATGTCCATATTTAGAGTGAATTCAATACCCCATTTATTATGGTTCAGGTATCAAACAAACTCATCCAAATAATTTGTATCAGCCCACCATACCATTCAGCAATCATCCAGATGTCTTCGCCAAATGTCAATTTCATCCAGAAAAGATTATGTGAAGAATCATAAATAAGTTGTTCTTCCAGGAAGGCCATGAATCGATCTGCATAAATTGGTGCAAAAGAAGCACCCACGGCCGTGCCCTGTATTTGCCAATAGAATTCTCCCTGGAAATAAAAAATGTTCTTAGTTAATACAAGTTCCGCCATACATAGGAGCAATGTATTAAAATCTGCAGAATATAAATTGGCACGTTCCAGCCAAAATTGTAGGGCCTCAAGACCGGCCCAATGGGGAATGTTAGTATACAGGGCCTTAACATCAAGGGTGCAAAGCAACCACCCATGCTCCAATTGTGTTTCTGATATAATAATAGCATTTTTGACCCAGTATCTTAAACCCCTCTTGACTCTTATTAGGGCACGAATACAGGATACCACACAGTTTTTGAAAATTATATCAGAAACTGGCACACTGGTTTTGTGAAGTATGTGTTTCATGTTTTGTGTTGGGGGGTGGAGGTTGCTTGGATGTCTGCTTTGGAGGTCTCTGTTGCTTTTGAGAGATTTTTATTTAGAGCCTCTTAGTATGTTTTTGTGTATTTATGTGTGTTTTTTGCCAGTGCTGGTTTAATGGGTCTATGTCAGACTGGTGGTGTGATGCAAGTAATTCCCTTCTCCTCTTGACTGTCGAATCCAGTCTTGGGTTGAGAGACCTTAGCCTCCGGTTTGGCTGTATAATTGCATCTCTTGCATGTATTAGTGTTTGGTGGCAGGAAGAGAGGGTTGTCTGTGTACGAGGCAGTTGTAACATTGCCTCAAAATGCCCAGATTCACCAGTTGGACTGGAGAGTACACCTGAAACTGCTCTTTGGACATGCCTGAATAGGTATAGTGAACTGTTTTAGTGAATGGCTGGTAAGGTCGAACAGAGAGCCCTGTCCTTCTCTACCGCATAGGGGGTCTAGTGCTAGGGTTTATAAGTGCTTGCTATGAGTTTTGAGCAAGTGCTGGGCTAAGAAATAATGGCTTGAGTGCTTAAGTTGAAAGTTTGTCTAGTTCCAAGGGAAAATTTGAAGAGGAAACTTTGTTGAGCCAGGAATAGTTACACCCTAGCTAACCGGCACTGCCCGGCACGCAAAACCGGGCAAATGCAGTTTTTATAGCAGGGAAATGAAAGAGATAGAAATTAGCCCAAAATGGCCAATTAACTACTAATTTCTGGGCTGAAACCACTCCTCCAGGGACAGATAGGCTGCTCAAAGCTCCCCTCTCTCACAGGTGAACAGAGAAACTTCCTTCTATCCAAGTAAGGTACGGGCAAACACAGAGATTTGTAACACAGCCCTGAATTCAGCACTAACCTGAAAACTGGACTATACTAGCTTAGAAAGGCGGGAAACAAGTATGTATATGTATATATATATATATATATATATATATATATATATATATATATATATATATATATATATGTGTGTATATATATATATATATATATATATATATATATATATATACATATATATACATATATATATATATATATATATATATATATATATATATATATATGTATATATATATATATATATATATATATATTTATATATATATATATATATATATATATATATATATATATATATATATATATATATATATATATATATATATATATATATATATACACATTTTTTTTTTCAGAAAATAAAGCAGATACAATCAAAAAACACTTTAAATGCACAGAAAAGGATACTTATTGTTATATATCTCAGATCAGAGTTGTAGTCAATGCCCCTAACAATAAAGTAGGAAGAAACACAAATACAGTAAAAGCAGATGAATAAAGTGCAATTTTTTTATATATATATAAAACAATAGAAAATTAACAAACTGATTTAAACAAGTTACCCAATTATCCAGAAAAAAGTTCAGAATTGAGCCCTACTCCAGCAGTCTTCAGCCAGACAAGGTCTAACTACACACTCCCGCTACTAGGGTGCAGGGGAACCTTCTCCAAAAAAAGATGGCCTGGTTAAATGCTCAAGTTATACAAACAAAGGTAGATTCAGCAGGCCTGAATCTGGTCTATGCTACAGCAACAAGGTGCACCAATTTCAGAAAGAAACAGTTCAAATAAGCAGGCACAATAAGCCTGTGACCAGAAATTCCCAGCTCAGAAGGGCAAAATCCAGCCTCTCCTCCCACAAGATTGCAGGCCACAAACCTTCTTAATGTAAAATAACTGGCCTGAAGCCTAAGTGCTTAAACCAGAACTAATACACTTTTAGAATAGCAGACACTGAGCCTTCAATCAGCAATTCCTAGTTTAGAAGGATGAAAGCTACCTGTCCTGCCACAACAGTGCAGACTACAAACCTTCTTAATGTAAAACAACCAGTATGAAGCCCAAGTGCTTAAATCAAAAGACTTAGAATAACAGTTACAATTTAATCAGGCTACTACCAAGCAGTAATAAATGCAGCAGAATAAATAAAATTGAGTACTTTTAAGAAGAGACAAAAGCAAAATAAAGTAGGAGGAAACACAAATACAGTAAAATTTAGTTAACTGTAGCAATCTTCAACCCCTCCAAAAAAAAAATTCTTGTGAAACAGAACTAACATATTGATTTTAATGTTTTTACTATACAGCAGTATTTAACAATTCAGATACAAAAGCCTACCTGGAAGCTTGCTGTCCCTGAAACAGTAGCACCAATGTCAAGAACCTGCTGTTTTGCACTTTTCTGGGAACTGTGTGGATCCCTGACAATGGGCAGGAACTCTTCATTTGCTGTTAGTGGTGGCTCTGTGGCAGGTCCCCCTGTACCCATCTAATCACAGGCCACTGCAGCTGCTGCTCTCCATGCAGATGAGATCATGTCAGTGGCCATATGGCGCACCTGGTCATATATCCTGTTGTGGCAGCCCACTGCATTAACGTCTGCATTGATACTGCTGCCAAATTTGCATTCTGCATGACATATCTCCACGCACCCTCTCAAGCAGGAATGCACCATGTCACCTAAAAGATTCAACAATGACCTGATTCTCAGGGTCAGTGAAGGGTGTGTTTTATGGAGTGAGACACCTGGGTGACATAGTCCTTGGTGTCCTAAAAGACAATAGAAGGGTAATACACA
This sequence comes from Protopterus annectens, assembly GCF_019279795.1. Taxonomy (NCBI): domain Eukaryota; kingdom Metazoa; phylum Chordata; order Ceratodontiformes; family Protopteridae; genus Protopterus; species Protopterus annectens. The sequence continues at coordinate 612,174,464 of NC_056737.1, read as the reverse complement.
CAAGTATCACCTAACTACAAAATAACTGTTCCCAGATAAAACAAAAGAGGTAGCATTTCAGTATTTCCTACTGGAGAAATATAAAACAGTCTTGAGATTTGAAATATGACCAACAGGCTAGACTTAAAAAAAAAAAGGAGAGTAACAATAGCAACATATCCTTGCTTGTGCCATAAAAGAAACATAGCTTTGCTCCCCCACCCCCAAAAGAATGGGCAAATGACACATTTTACTAACAAACATTTGAAATGCTGAAAGTACCATCAAATGAATTGTCCCTGAAACATGTCTACAGATTTAACACAGAACATTCCATGTTAAGGTATTGCCAACCATGTATACCTGTGAAATCCACTGACAAACATGCCCATGCCATCAGTACACTTCTAACCAGTGCATACAGATAAAAGTGTAAAAGCCTTTGTTAATCCAAAAAATATATATATATATGTGTGTGTGTGTGTGTGTGTGTGTGTGTGTGTGTGTGTGTGTGTGTGTGTGTGTAAACTATTAAACATTTTTTTCTTAATTACATTTCAGCATATGCAGTATGTAGCTGACAAAATACAAGCATACCTTCTCAAGTTCAGTAATTCTCTTTGCAGACATATCCCAAAGTAATTGTCTGTTTTCTGTATTCCCCACATAAACAAGTCTGCTCACTTTCAGTTTCACTAGCTACGCAGTTGCCTTTTTATGGTGTAGATTCAGGGCTGTCAGCATGGTGAATATACAAATGAGGTGAGAATTAATTAGACTTGCTGAATCCCAAATACTTGGCTCTGTGCAGGCAGTCTCTCAGTGCCCCACATCTATTGGATGTGTTAGATTAGACTTAGAAAGTATTAAATGTAATATTGTTAAGGTTGGGAATGTAAGTAAGCAGCACACAATTCACAGGTTTTGTTCATTAATGCCCTTCATTTGTTGGCAACTGCATACTATATTATTGCCATTTAATATCCTCACACATTTTAAGGACAATGATATTGAATGGCGTACAGACTGCATGTCTCAGATTACTGGCAAGATAAGAGAAGAATGACCAACAAACACAGAGAGGTAAGACAGAGCTGTACATTTGCAAGCAGTATTCATAAGTGGTTGTGTGATCACTTAGTGCACTACATCCAAAAATAATAAATGTACAAATAACACTTGTATGGTTTCATATTACTGTAGATGATGTTGCAGTTGGTTGTGTGTAAAATGATTTCATTTCCTTGCTACCAAGCTGTTTGTGAGGCAAGGAGGGACAAGGCACCCTTACTGCGTTCTGAAGGTTTATTGGAGTGAGAGTTCAAATCCAGACCCATGTAGAAATAATGTCATATGTAGTATTTTTTTGTGTATGTCATAGATTGCTTTTCCTAAATTCAACTACTTTTCCCTTTTTTTTTCTTTTTTTTCTTTTTCTTGGGTGGGGGGGGGCAGTGTTTGCACGATGGGCCACTTAGTGCAAACATGGGAAAGAGAGAAAATGAATGTCAGGTTTGGCTGTGCTTATCTCATTTTCATGAAGCGTGGAATTGCGCAAATTGCACTAGTGGCCCACCCAAGAAACAGACAGAACACCTGCAGAACACCTACAAACAGGGTGTCTGTAAAACAGCAAAGATCAAAAACAATACATTATTGCAATTTTTGTTTTCCATCATGCAACTTCACTTAGCAGTTTTACGCGGTGGCTAGCAAGGTTCCCCAGCAGCTGCACCCATCCAACACCTGCAGACAGGATATAGACAGCCAGTAATTGAAACCAGATACAGTCAGTTAATTCTACTGGACACTTCACAAAACCGTTAAGTGGCTTTGTGCTTAGGTTAACACAGAAATCTTAAGAATGGTAAAGAAATTAGAAATGTCATGTAACTAGTCCTGTGGCAGCAAGTGTAAGTGTAAGGTTGGAGTACAGATGGTCCTGGTTCCTAGTACAGGGTGTGCAGCCTATTTTTACTGTTGTGACAGTGCAGTTTATAGCAATGAACTGAAAAGTAGACAAGTGTTATTTCAACATTCTTGTGGCAACAGGTGTAAGTGTAGGACTGCCATACACATGGTCCTGGGTTCTAATACAGGATATTCCATACACTTTTACTGCTGTTCCACTTCCTGTTATATTCACTGTCACTTATAACACTTTAAATGGTAGAGCTGATATGAATTATATGTATGAGGGATGAGACGCCATTATTGTGTTTTCAGATGTATGACTGAAGGTACACTGTCTACAATATTTCTGTAAATATAATTCTGCTATCTGGGCATGCATGGGCTTCACAATTACGTAAGACACATACACAGCTGGATGTATATCCAATAATCTTGTCAGGTCACACACATGCATGTGTAACAGCTCAAACTGTCACGTGTATTTTCGATGATTCCAGGCGATGTCTGAGCAGCACTTCCTCTGTGGCAGAGATGAAAAATCAATGCTGTGGAAGAAAATGTTTTGACCCTTATGCCAAGGTTTGAATCCCACAGTGTAACAATACATTTTCCTCAGTGTATAAAGGCAAAAAGATGTGTCAGATCATTACATTTATGCCCCCAGTGCATGTCTGCAAACTTAACTCACCTAACAGTTAGCTTCCAATTTCCAATATACATTTCCAAGCTACATCAGTAGACACCCCTCAAACTTAAGCCAAGTGTCTGTTTATCCTTCCAATTTAAACTATTTAATTATTCCCTGCTTGGCACTGCTGCACTCCGATTATCACGCAAACGTAGTTGTTATAGTTGCTCGGGTTTGTGCACTATCAGTAAACACGATAACTGGAACTGGCAGGAAAGCGTCAGTTTTTGTTGCTGTAGTTTGGATGGAGACATGTCCAGCATTAGAGAGGAAGGTGCCAAGTTTAGGGCACAGAGGTTGAGTGTCCAGAAGTCCGGGACATTTACTGGACTCCTGGTAAAGCACCATAGCCAAAGGCTTCTGCAGGGGGACTATTCTGTCTCCCACTACAAATCTGTGGGTAGAATAGTTTGGCCCAGGCTGTATCCAGTGCCACTGGCATCCCACATGCTGGAGAGCAGTGTAGGCATCATTTCAATGACCTATGCAGGTGTAAAAGGGATACTCTCAACCACTGATTGAATGAGTTTGAGAATGCAGACATCCCACAGCTAAATATAGGCAAGAATGGTATGCATAATGCTCTTCTGTTCTTTTCTATTTTTTTCTCCAGCCCCCACTGAATGTGAGTTTAATCAGCAAGCTCATGTTTCTCTATTAGGGAGACTGAGGGAAACAAGTGGTATGTATGCAGCAGAAGAGATATATTATTGTAGCTTTAAAACTTAAAAATAGCTTTTTTGGTCTTTCATAGAGTTGTATCAAATTGATCATGCATATCCCAACTGTAGCACAAACCAATTGTAGAAGTCCAATATTTAACTGTAGTCAGAGGTTGTGGGTTCAAATACCATGATTCACAACTGTACAGTACTGTTATTTCTTTAATAATACTTACATTAAATTAAAAATTCTACACTAATGGCACAAATGCCCTGCTGGAAACTGTAATCAGTATAACTGGAACATGCAACTGTGAAATATATACATATTTCAAGGATTACTTTCAGCAATCCATAGTACAGTGTGTATCTGTTAGGATATATACTTAAATGTAATACTTCAGATAGAAGAGTTGTATAACTGTATTACTGCATTGTATGTCACATATGATGGTATTAATTTTTTTTTCTATCACCCCAACCCTAATCTCCCTTTTTTATTTTAATTTATGTATTGTCAAATGTCTCCATAAAACACATCACTACAGTGAGGCAGGCCAGCTACAGTGGATCAGCCTTCCCCCACTCCACCGGTTCCATCACCGATGCCCAGCACATCTGGGAGCCAGTCTGGCACCACTGCATCTGCTGACCCTGCCCTACCCATGCCTTCAGGTTGTACTACCCTGGAAACTGGTGCTGTGGTACCTTCTGGGAGCAGTGGCGGAAGTGATGATTTCATCACATGCTGGGAGATGCCAGGGTTGGTATGTAGGGTCGTGCACCACATCATTGGTGTACACCTACACCGGAAGGAGAGGCTGCCCTCCATCATAGTCCATAGGAGAAGAGATATCAAACACTCCAGCTGCCAGCAGAGTAGGGGGAAAGTGATGACAGACCATTGAGTAGGAACTCGAGTGCCACTGTCTCCAAGCTTGACAGACATGAGCCTGGGTTGTCTCCTCCCTCAGCCCAGTCATGGTATCCCCCAACCTCTTGTCTCCCTCATTGTCCCTGTCTCTTGCATTTGCTTCCTCACCAACCAAACTTACCTGATCCAGATATACCTACTTCCCTTACCTAGCAGTCCTCTCTTACTGAATTAAAAAAAATGGGTGCCTGTACTACAAAATAAAAATTGTCCCATACATAGCTTTCCATTTCACAAACTTGTCTTCTTGACACACTTAATTCAAATCCAACTGGCTACTCTTTCTGGAGCTAACAGTCCAAATTCAGGTAATATTCTGCACATATGATCAGTTTTTACTCTTGAAGAAATGGATAGCTATGGTTCTTTCCTACCTCCCTCCTGCACATTCCTATATTGCTTTCCCTTTTTTCTTCCCCCTGCTTGCTCCCCATTTTACCACTTTCCTATCTACCCTATTTTAATACCTACATCTACCCTATTTTAACACCTATTATCTGGTCAAAAATGGAATCATACACAACATATGTAAGCAGCAGAAAAAGCAATGGATCCTTTCAATTTTTGGCCTCTATGTTTTCACAGAGTTTTGCATCGTGCAGCAATGTCAGGCATTAGTGAGTGGCAGTACAATGCTGTGGTTACCTCCACATAGTGCCACTTAGCCCTGTTGCACTATGCCAACACACAGCAACACTTGTAGTATGAAGAAGTCATGTCATTGCATTATCACTGTTTAGTTAAAAGTATTAGCTACACCTGGATCCAAACTCAGTATCATCTGGGCTAAAAAAGGAAATATGTCAATGCATTTACACCTGCTGCCACAGAGTCATTTAAGCAGCAGGTATGTTTCACTGACTCAGTACTTACTCTCAGATGTTAGCAGTGCACCTCACATTTGCACACTGCTTAACTCCACACAAACATGGAAAGTATTGGAAATGTGCATCTCACATGTGCAAACCCTCTGCTCTCTGCTCTATGGAAAAGTAAATATTGTTATGCATTACTGATGTTTACTGTCCATTTCCTGTTTATGCCATGAAACTACATGTGGAAATATAAACTGAAGGCCCTATCTAACAAAATGCCACATAGTTACAATACAGCCATGTTGGCTCCCCCAAGCTCTGCAACCCTGGTGTTTCACTACTTTTTCACACATATATCACCTACACTATAAAAGTTAATATCAAATGTTGTGTGATATGCAGTGCACATGACTTACTGACCCATAAGCTTAAAAAGCCTTATCTGCAAGGCTAGAAATGGAATCAGTAAGGACCTTATCCACAGGGACATAGGTGACCCTCAACACACTTGACCAATCCATTTCAGTTTTGTCAAGGGTTGATCTTGCTTATTAAACCTAGTGGACTTCTTTGATACTGACTCCAAAGGTCTGGATGAGGGATAACAGGACATACCACCTATGTTGAGTTATCCACGGCCTTTGACACTATCCCCATTCAGGTATCATAGAGAAAATCTCCCATCTGGGGATTAACCCATATGTTACTAGATGGATAGCCAACTGGCTCACTGACAGAACACACACATTGTCAAAGTTGGGGACTGCAACTCCACCACTAGACCACTTACCAGTGGAATACCACAAAGATCTGTGCTGGGCCCTCAAATGTTTGAAAACTATTTCTCTGAAGTCCAAGCAAATGTAGATGGCCTGTGGCTTACCAAGTTTGCATATGACTATCAACTGGACACATTCATATGGAGTCTACCAACTATGTTAACATATTACAAAAATGGCTGACACAGACACACGATTGGTGCCAAAAACACGGACTGAACCTTAAAGCAAAAAATGTCTCATTGTCCACTTTGGCAATGAACTACCCCTGCTAATTATGATATAGCACCCCATTAAGCTCATGCACAGTGTTGTGAGACTTGGGAAAACACCTACTCTTCAATCATTGTGTCCATAGTGGTGTGAGACACATTCTACATTTCTCACCTCGTAAAATAAGGCCATTACTTCCAAGACCAGGGAGGTCATAACTCTAGTGTACTCTACCCTTGTCAGACAAATAATTGAGTACAATACTCCCTTCTCTCTGAACCTCACCAGACACCTACAATATCTGGAGAAAACAGAGTTTTGTGACTGGGAGAAACCAGGGTCCCCAAAACATGACATACATGGAAAGACCTATCACTGTAATCAGTATTATGAATGCTGCTGAGATGTGACCTGTGCCTGGCCTACAGAGCAGTCTCAGACCCTGCCCTACTGGAAATGCTGGACATTTGCATATCAAATGGGGCAAGAATAACTTGCTCCAGGGATCTCAACCTAGTCTGTGACATAAACAGAACATGCTGAGGAAACAGATACATCTCCCAGTGATTGCCACTCCTCTGTAACGGGCTTCCACTGCATTTGAAGCAGTGCTCCTCAAAGACCCTATTCAAGAATAACCTTGACAACTGGATGGGTGATTGTAAATTTACCCCTGAGGTGGCAGTTATGTCCCTCATAAACAGGGCCAGATAGTGCTGATCACAAAATCGCTCTGCTAACAACGACCATCTAACTATGCTTAATAAGGATACTTGTATTTTTACACTGCTAGGTTTGTAAACACCCTAGGGTCATTAGGCTAGTAACCTCCTATAAACCTATGATGCTGTAAACCTGTGCAGGCCTCCCAGCATCTTCTGTCCAACATGCCCTGCTGATGTCATCCATTATAAGTTGACCTGCAGTCTTGTAAAAGTCACACTTGTGCTGTGGCACTTGCGTAAAGTACTGAGTTCTATAGTCTATGTACTTAGACAGGTAGGGGTTCTGTTCTCACTGTAGTCATCTGTGTGTATGTGCGTGTGTGTATGCATCTAGCCAGAAGAGCAGAAGTGTGTATCCTACAGTTACCACTCCAATCCCATGAATTGACATTATTTTGATACTTGCACATGCCTACACATCCATTTCATGCATGCCTCTCAACATCTTCTGTCCAATATGCCTTGCTGATGTCATCCACTATAAATTGACCTGCGGTCTTGTAAAAGTCAACCTGGTGCAGTGATGCTTGCATAAAGTACTGAGTTCTGTAGTCTGTATACTTAGGTAGGGGTTCTATTCTCACTGCAGTCAACTGGTGTCTGTGTGTGTGTGTGTGTGTGTGTGTGTGTGTGTGTGTGTGTGTGTGTGTGTGTGTGTGTGTGTGTGTGTGTGTGCATGTGTGCATGCACTTGCTTGACATTACAGAGAGACATTTACAGCAGCATGTAGGACACTGTACTGCCATATTCTCCCCATCAGACAACGCTGATGTCATCAACTATAAAGTGTTGTCTGAGACACTCCAAGTCAGACTTGAGCTGTGGTGCTTACCTTAAATGTAGATTTCTGTAGTCTGTGTACTTAGGTAGGGTTCTGTTCTCACTGCAGTCAGATGGGGTGTGTGTGTGCACTTGTGCATGTGCTTTGCGTTACAGACAGCCTTTTACACCAGCATGTGGGACACTGTTATTGCCATATTATCCTCACCAGACCCTGACAATGTCATCAGCTATAAAGTGTTGTCTGAGACACTCCAAGTCAGACCTGAGCTGTGACACTTGCCTTATATACAGAGTTCTGTAGTCTGTGTACTTAGGTAGGGGTTCTATTCTCACTAGTGTGTGTGTGTGTGTGTGTGTGTGTGTGTGTGTGTGTGTGTGTGTGTGTGTGTATATATACACTTGATTGATGTTACAGAGAGCCTTTTACACCAGCATGTGGGACACTGTTATTGCCATATTCGCCTCACCAGATGCTGCTGATGTCATCATCTGTATCTGATTTGTGGATGTGCACTATTCCCATTAGGGCAGGGTCAGAGACTGGCCTGGAGGTCAGGCAGAAGTCACCTCATCCTATATGATACAGATTACTGTGACATGGACATGAGTCTATCCACATACATCATGGCATGGTTTGTATGCACTGTGTTTTCTTGGTGAGTAACCCAAGTGGTCTCTCCAGCTGTTGCACGTGCCTGGTGGGAGACATGCAAAAGAGAGCATTATACTCTATATTAGTGTTCTGATGAGGTCCAAGTACAGTGCTGTAATATCCTCCTGAGATCTGAATACATTGGTGTGACGTATGGTGTGCACAACATAGGCTTTCACCACCAGTGTGGAGACTTGGTGGCCAAAGTTCAGAGTGCTATGTACTTGTTTTCCCAGTGTTTGCATCACTGGGTTTTAGCATAGCGGGACTGTTGTCAATGCTGTAATTAGCAGGGGAATTCCACTTTGCAGAAGACCAAAATAAAGCCACATTTGGCATTTACTTGTAGACCATGTGGCTTTGTCACCAGTCATTTTTCTGTGTTAGCCCCTCCTGTAGTATGTTATCATAGGTGGACTCATTGATTGCAGCCTGTATGCAAGAATAAGCAAACATTGTAAGCCAATGGCATTATACTTTAGCTCGAACTGTTGAGAAATAGATTCCAAACAGTAAATGGCCAAGCACAGATATCTGGGGTACACCACTGGTGACAGTTCTACTGGTACAGGTTTATTTACCAACTTTCACAGTATATGTTCTGTCAGTGAGCCAGTTGGTTACCCATCCAGTGACATGAGGCTTAATCCCCAACTGGGAGACTTTCTCAATGATCTCTGCATGGGGGAATGTGTTCAAACCCTAGTCTAGTTGAGGATAGCCAGTATGCACTGTCTTACCTTCATCCAGGCCTGTCACACAGAATCAATGGGCTGTGACAACATCACAGTTTGCCTATAACATGACTTATCACATACACCTTCCTGACACCGTTGAATACACACTTCAAAACACCTTCTGCACAGACTATGTTGCTGTAAAGGATATTGTCAACATGCATCCATGTGAGATGAGGCGGGGGGGGGGTGACAGCACCCAATTCATGCATGTACAGCGACACCCTGACTCTCCTCATCTGTGAGGTAAACCAACATGTCATCATGGACCTTTTCTAAATGGACACTAATGATATCACAGCTGTATGCAACAGAAATGTGTGAGTTGTTAATGCTACATCATGTCTGTTAACATCTGTTAGATGTCCTCAAAGAGGTCATCGAGGGCATGCATGATGACAACACTATCAGCCTTTTGAACTTGACAAGCCCAAGGCATTTGGCACAAATCCACACTGAGGTATTCGCAAAACACTATCAGATGTGGCCATATACACCTATATCACCAAGTGGGTAGACCAGTGTTTCACATACATGGCATCTAAATATGTTGACGTGTGAATTGACCTACAGTGGATATAAAAAGTATGAACACCCCTCTTACAATGCCAGATTTTTGTGATATAAAAAAATTAGACCACAATAAATCATTTCAAAACTTGTCCCACTTTTAGTGTGACCTATAACCTGTACAATTCAATTGAAAAACAAACAAATCAGTTAGGAGAAAAAATATAAAAAAGTACAATAAGCTGGTTGCATAAGTGTGCACACCCTTAAACTAATACTTTGTTGAGACAAGACCGTTCGTAAAGTAGTTTGCCAATATTCCTTTTGGGTTTATAAACTGAGAGAAGATGCTGATCAGCACTTCAGAGAGGCTGGGGGGGGGGAGTAGAGAGTAACATGGGAGGCGAGAGCAGGGCAGGCAGAGGGGTTGTTGAGTATGGAAAAGGTAGTGTGGAGTTGCCACTACAGGAGAAGGTGCAGAAATTCCAGCCACTGAAGTTTGTTTAGTGAGAGGCAGTGATGTGAAGAGAGTGGTTGGTTTAGAATAAATCTGGTAATTTTGTTGTATGTTTGGTCCAGTTTCTGCACTGAGGTAGTTTGGAGATTGGTAAGGATGGAGGAAGCATATAGAAGACTAGTTAAGAGACGTTCCTGTGCAAGAGTGTGTTTAGCGGCAGTAGTGAGTAATTTTTTGTTCCTATAAAGTAGTCCAAGTTTTTGGTGTTTTTTTGATGGCCTGTTGTATGTGCAAGTCAAATTTTAGTTGGTCATCAATTATTACCTCAAGGAGTTTGGTGTGTGAGGCAGGGGAAATAGTGGTGCCATCTAGGTAGGAAAGACAACATTTGGATTTTAGAGAGTTTCTGAGGCAGGGGAAATAGTGGTGTCATCTAGGGAGGAAAGACAAAATTTGGATTTAAGGTGAGAGAGTTTCTGAGGTAGGGAGAGAAGGAGTTGAGTTTTCTTAGGGTTAAGGATTAGTTGATTGTTTCTGAGCCATGTTTCAACAGAGATTAAGGAATTCTGTGTTAGTGTGTGTAGTTCAGAGATAGTATTGGAGATAGATAAGAGAGTAGAGTCATCTGCATATTGTATTACAGATGAGAGACTGCAGGATGAATGTAGGTTGTTGGTAAAAATGTTGAAAAGGAGTGGTCCAAGTATGGAGCCTTGGGGTACTCCTGTTTGAACAGCAAGGAAGGGTGAGAAAGCCTGCTGCCATCTAACAGCTTGTTTCCTGCCAGTAAGGTAGGATTGGAACCAGTCAAGAGTAGAACGAGAGAGGTTTAGGTCTGAGAGTTTGTTAATGAAGATGGGCTGAGACACACTGTTGAAGGCTTTAGAGAGATCAAGGAATAGAAAGGAGATGAGGAGGATGTTGTCCCTAGCTTCTGCAACCTTTTAACTAAAGGACAGAAAGGCAGTTGAGGTACTGTGTTTAGGGTGGAAACCATGTTCCGAGGGGGTGAGCAGATTTTTGTGAATGAGATGGGACAGTAGTTGAGTATGTATACATTGTTCAAGGATCTTAGAGAGCGGTGAGAGAATAGCAATTGGTCTATAGTTATAGGGTTCAACCAGAGTTGCCACCTTTGTGCAGAATGATATAGAAGGATTTCCATATTTCTGGTATGGTAGATTCCTGAATGGAGCAGTTGATTAAGATAGATACAGGATATGCAATAGAGTCAGCAGCAATTTTAAGAAATTGAAGGGGGAGTTTATCAGTGAAGGGAGAGCACGGTTTTAGTTTAAGAAGCAGGGATTTGATATATTTAGTAGAAACAGGTTGCAAGCTAAAAGGCTGAGAGACAGAGGAGCATAGAGGTTTAGGGAGAGGTGAGGGTGACACAGAAGAGTTGGGATGAGCAGAGTTACTAGAGGGTAGGAGTTTAGAGATGCTGTCTATGAAGTTTTTGTTGAGCAAGTCTGCAGTTTCAGAGGGAGAGTGATAGGGAAAAGCATTAGGGATGGTAGGAGAACCGGTGTGGAGTAGGGAGTTGATAGTACTCCAGAATTTTTGGGGGTCATTTGGGTAAGAGCTTTGAAATTTAGTGAAATAATGGCATTTATACAAAATAATAAGCTTTTTTTACACAATTTCTGAGCTGCTTGTAACCTTGGAAAAAGGTGGGAGTTTTAGTGATTTGCCATTTTTTCTGTAGAGCATCTCTTTCATGCAGGAAAGCATAAATAGCTTTATTGAGCCAAAGTGCAAAATTAGATTTGATTCTGATTTTGCGAGTTGGGGCAAGAGAGTTCAGGACATCAAGGAAGATGTGGTTGAATTGGTTCCCTATTAAAACCACAAAGGTGCACTTATGCGAATACGGAAACATCGACACGTATTCAGCAAACCTCAAAAACACCGATCGTCATGAAGCACAAAATTCGAAATGTCAAATCGTCATAGTTGGCCCTTCTACGGCATAGATCCTTAAGGTTAGTGTGCGATAGTTACGGACCTTAAGGTTAGGGTGCGGGTTAAGGTAAGTGCATAGATAGTAATGTATGCAAGGTTTAGTGTAGGGTTAGAAGTCAGGTTTTGTTAAGTGCATGTGAGTGGATTATTTATTTTGTTTGGGTATAGATCCTTAAGGTAAGTGTGTGATAGTTACGGACCTTAGGGTTAGGGTGCGGGTTAAGGTAAGTGCATACATGGTAGTATATGCAAGCTTTACTCCGGGGCCAGCACACTCCTTATCACCTCGAAGGCGTCCCTGCCCGGATGCAGAGAGAGCTCTGGTTCCGAAGAAACCGGAATCCCTCCCCGCACCGAGAAGGATGGCTTGGAGGCTGATGTGGGAGCCGAGCTCACCTGAGCCGAAGCCCTGAGGGGGAGAACGGGGTCGGACAAGGGTCCGATTCCACTTGCCCTCTCGGAGCCGACGAGGGAGTCCTGATGCCCAGATCCCTCCAGGGACGGTACCATGGAAGGGATTGGAGCCGACAACGGCACCGAAGGACAAGGTATCGGAGCTGACGGTTCCACGACTCGAACCCCAACAAACTCCGGCTCCAAGCTCAAAGGAGTCGGAGGAGGAATATTTGTAGACGTGGGCAGAGCCGACCCCTGATGAGGGGGGCTGGACAACATTTTTGCTAGGGCCTGCGATTTTAACAGTCTACTGGCCACTCTTTCCATGTCATGGTCTGAAAGTCTCAAGGACTGAGAAGAGTGGGATGAGTGGTGACTACGCTCCGAATGGAGCAAAGGTGATCTCGGAGCTGAATGTATCGACTCCAGAGAAGGAGACCTAGATCTTTTTCGATTGCCAGACGGCTCCGAGGAATGTGTCGGAGCCGACTGGGAGGGAGAAACCTCGGTTCCAGCCGGAACAGAGATAGATGGTACAGTTTCACCCAGCGACGGCTCCGAACTGGGAGCCAAAGGTTTAGGTGTCCTAGAAGATTTTACTGGCTGAGCCTTAGCCGGTGAATCTTGGGGCTTAAGTAAACCCCTCAGGATCAACTTATTTTTGCGCTCCTGCAGGACTCTTGGACTAAATGCATGGCAAATCGAGCAAGAGTCCTGCAGGTGCACGGCGCCCAGACAATAAACACAAGAAGTGTGCCCATCTGTCAGAGACATCTCCTGACAGCATGAGTCACACTTCTTGAATCCGGACAGCTTGGGATCCTTGGACATCCTGAAAGGAAACCAAGAAAAAACACAGACACAGAAGTTAAGGTTATAATACCACAAATAACTACTACTACCAGTATCTATATGTAAGTATAACTAAACTAGCTAACAGATACTATAAACAAAAACTATATTTATTTATTTATTTATTTATTTACTTTTTAAGAAAGAGAGACAGAAAAGGTTATCCTCTAACTTAAACGGAAACCTTTGAGGTAAGGAAAGGGCTAGAAAAAGGGGGGAGGGAAAACTCTCTAATTAAAACGAGTTTCTGTGATAGAGAAGGGATTCAGACAGGAAAACACTAAAATACAATAATTATAACTAAAAAGGGAATTCTACACTAAACTAACAATTTTTATGACAGAAAAAATGAGTGCTAATAAGTTTTATACGACCTGAGCCAGCAGAACAACCTCGCAGCAGAAGTGTCAAACGAGATCTGGGTATCTAGCACCAGGCATCATGAGATAGGGGGTGGCCTCGAGCCAGTAAGCAAGTCTCGAGCTTTGAAGATGGCCGAGTAGGAGCCGAGGATCGGCTCTGAACCCATCCAGCAAGAATGAAGGCGAGATAGACAACTTAACATTGATGGTTTCATAGGGGATGGAGGTGTTTATCCAGGAGAGTATATGTTCAAGGATAGGAATGTTTTTACCTTGGGTGGATATAGATAGAGGCAATAGCAAATTTCTACAGTTATTGATGTGGCAGTCTAGGAGCAGTAGTTCAGCAGGGGAAAAACTAGGCAGGGTAATGTCTATAGGTGTTTGCGTCAGTGAGACAGAGTACAAGATAGCCACCCCATCGCATTTTTTGGATGTTCTATAAGACATATAGATATTGTATTGAGGTGGGAGAAATACAGATGAATTGAGGTGAGGTTTTAGCTAGGTTTTCAATACGGCCAGGATGTGAGGTTTGTGTTGGGCCAACTATAAGTGAAGTTCAGACGTTTTATTGTTTAGGCTTTGGATGTTCATTGCAGAGATAGTGTTAGATGTTTGAGGCTGGAGATATTTGAGTATGTTTTGGGGGGAACAGCAGATGGAGGAGGACTGGAGAGGAGGGGAGGGGTGAGGATTAGGATGGATGTCATCAGAAACTAGAAGAGCAAAGACAAGATGGAAAAGGTGAGGGTGGCCAGTAAGGGGAATGGGGTACTTGAGTTGGGCTTAGGAGTAAGAGCGGGATATGCCACTGAAAGGGGGAGAGACAGAAAAGAGAGGGGGCAGTAGTCAGTGGAGCTAGGTTATATGTTGGAACAAGTCTGGGAAGGGAAAGGAAAAGTGGGGAAACGGGGAAGATAAGTGTGATAGGAAGTGCTTAGGACTAGTGAAATTAGAAGTGGGAGAAATAGCAGTAAGGATAGCATGTGTGATGGAAAAAGGAGGGGAAGAGTTATAGAGAAGAAATATAAAGAAATATATTAGGGAAGGATGGTGGCTAGAAATAAGCAGTGTGAGGGAAGGAACAGTACCGAGGGGTGGAAATAATGTGTATGTGAGGAGATAGTAGGTGTGCTAGGGAGTGAAAGAGTTAAGTGGGAGAGAGGCAAGCCACAGAGGAGGCAGCCCAAGGTGGGTGGGGAAAAGGGGAAAACTGGTGACAAGGTGAGAACAGTGAAAGGGTGAGAGGGCAAGTTATGGTGGAGGGAGGGGGCTGTGGGAGTGACCAGACAACGAGTTGAAAGTATAAATTTGAGGATACCTGGCGTGGGTGGGATCCAGAGGTGGGAAGGGAGTGAAGTTGGATGTAAGGGCCTAAAACCTGCACTCAGCACTTTAATTTTATTTACTTTTAGCAGCAAAGACAGACCAACAGTATACAATTATGAGTTTTTTTTTTTATCAGGGTTACTTGTTCAAATGTCAGACAAATAAGTAAAACTTTCAAACAGGAATCTATGTCTGAGTGTTAGAAAGCAGCAAAGGTACAAGGTATTGCTGTAAAAGTTAGGGTCAGGCAAACAAATGTATAAATCAGTTTACTTTAGTTACAGGGGAAGGAGGCAAAAAATAAAGCAGAAAGAGCCCTATGGCTGACCAAAATGGTGACTTGCTTTGTTACACACCACACCACAAGTAAGTTGAATACAAGGGCCTAAAACCTGCACTCAACACTTTAATTTTATTTACTTTTAGCAAGAAAGGCAGACCAACAGTATACATTTTTGAGGTTTTTATCAGGGTTACTTGTTCAAATGTCAGACAAATAAGTAAAACTTTCAAACAGGAATCTATGTTCCCTGAGAATCTACTTCCCCTGAGTGTTTATTTGATATGGCAGTCCATGTACCCTTACAGATCATTTACACAACTTCAGTACAGAATGCCAGGAATGGGATTTCACAATAATCTGAACTGGTGATAACACTGTCCTGTACTGTGTTTGGACCATATACTTAACAATCATACCTCTCAACTGTACAGATTTTCGCAGAATGCCCTGATTGTTGCCTTTATATCTTTTGTTGTGTTTCTTATCAGATTTGTGGATCTGATCCTCGGATCCAACTCAGCCACTGTTCTACAGCTCGTGGAAACCACAAAGCTTCTCCCTTACCCATAATGCAGCAGTGCCCCTCCCTCTCCAGATGTCATTTGCTGCCGTCACGAACAGATGTGGTCACTACAGCTCTTGAGCATAGTTGTTTCAAAATTGCAATAAGTACATTTTTTTTCATTGTTATTACTCCTGGCTTTAATCCTCCCTTTACCACCTAATGGTATTTCTGTATTACCTTCTTTGTTTTTCTTTGTTTTCTCTGGTAAAAAAAAAATATTTACCTTTCTGTGTTTACCATTATTGGTATTCTTTTCATTACCACTTAGCGGTATTTCTTCTCAACCATTGTTGGTAAACTTTTCTACCTTTCTTAACTTTTCTACAAAAAGAAAAAAAAAACTTTCACTGTCTTTACTGTTTAGTTTCTTTTTGAGCTCATTAGTTTCAATATGGCAGATAAACCTTTGGCGTTTAAAAAATGTAATAAATGTGGGCATAAGATTCCCCTGATGCCCATGCACTATGTGTGTATGGCTCTATGTTCGTGCATCGAATAAGAATTACAAAGAACGCTTATAATCGAACTTTAAACTGCAAAAGTTTAATCTACCGAACATGCTTAACATCAAAAAGTAATTCATCGAATGGTCATAGTTGACTAACAATGAGGAATTACCGCGATGCATAAAATAAGCAAAGGAAACTGTTTTTTAAATTTGCCCTATTCCCTACTGTAGTGTGATCTTGGAGTTGGTATATATAGTTAGAGGGGGTGTGAGGGGCAAAGCCCCCCACCGTGGTTGATTAAGTTTGCGATGTTGGCCAGCTGTGGCTATTTGCTGAATTATTTTACAATGTTAAGCATGTTCGGTAGTTTAAACTTTCACTGTTTAGTGTTCGATTATAAGGCGTTTGCTGTAATTCCCATTTCATGCATGAACATAGACCCATGTGTATTGCTTAGGACCTGAGCATTTACAGGCTGATTGTACTATTTGTAAATCATTTAATCTGAGAGCCCTAGTGGATTGGAAAAACAAGTTGATACTTAAAGGCCTTTTGCCTTCAGCCTTTGGTGAATGACTTTCGGAATCTGCCCCATCCAAGTTGGACAAGAAAGAGTCTAAGAAGAGACCTTTAGAGTATGCTGGCTCATGTCACTCTTCCTCAAGATCTGACTGTCTTTGAATCCATCTTTGGTCTGTCACTTCACAAGTCATCAGATCCTACAGCCACTGACACCAGGTCCATTTCTTCGGATCCGACCTCATCAGAGGAGAAATCTTTGGTTAGGACCCAATATGCTTCATCACTGGATCCATTTCCATCTGGAGTTTCATCTCCCTTCCTTGAAAAGCTTCACTCTCCCTCTGTTGTCTCTTCCCAGTTGTCCAGAAGTTTCACAGAAGCAGACATGGATAGAATGATGAGGAAGTTTTTGTCAACACAAATTCATATGGGAGTTTTCCTGGCTTCGACCCCATCAGGTCCGGAGGCCTTGACTTCTATGACTTCACCTGTTGCTGCCCCTACTCTGATCCATTCATTGGCTTTGGAGCCCTTGAATCCAAGTATCCAGATGCCTTCTGCTTCAGATCTGAAGATACCATTATCCTTGGATCCAAAGTCTTCTCTGAGCATACCGGCTCCGAGTGTGTCGGAGCTGGAGATCTCTTGGAGCCAAAGCTTCATTGTCATATCTGAATGGTTAGGGTTGACTCCGAAGTTGTCTGAGCCATCTCTTTCTTTTGGAGCCTTAGCATTTGATAGCTCATCTCTGACTCCTGCTTTGGGGGCAGTGCCTTCAGGTCAGAGGGAACCATCGGTCCAGAAGCTTGCCTTCTCAGCTTCGAATGTTTGTCCCCAGAGCAGTCTACCTCCAAGGTGATAAAGAGAGTGTTGTCATCTACAGATCAGGTGCCCCCCCCCCCAAGATCTCCCCTCTGGTTCTCAGATGTTTTTGAGTCATCGTAAGCCTCAGCATTTTACTTCATAGGGGCAGCTAGACCAAAGTCTTCAGACAACCCCACAAGGCATAGTTATCTCTTCCGATATGTCTCCGGAGCATCCCACTGAAAAAGCCCCTTTGAAGAGAAAGTGTAAGAGGAGGCACTTGGATTCCCCCCGGGAGTCTGTCATGGAAGATATGGATTTCAATGAAGTGAAGGAGAAGGGTCTCCAAGATCTCCACCCGACAACGTCTTCTTTGAAGACATGTTAAAAATTGTGAAATAACAGGGTGCTTGGTCCACCCACAACCATTGCCAAGAAAAATCTGTATTTCTGGAGGCCTTTGGTGCTGGCCCATCTATGTTATGGGTAACTCCACCCACTCATGAGCTCACTGATTTGGTGTCTCAGTGAGCATGGAAGGAGCCAGATTCTGTTAAGCCAATCCCTAAGAAATCAGATAGGATCATGGCATCACCTAGTGGAAGGGAATTCTGGAGCAAAGGAGTAGTGGTCAATGCTATGGTCATGGTAGTAGCCACCAAAAAAGAACAGATTCAAGAAATGAGTGTATGCATCAATGACCTTTGCATTCAGGTCCCTGAATTACTTAATGCACTTCACCAGATTACAGAAGGATATGATCAAGGGGCTGTGAAAAACCCTCTCAGGGACTAGTACTGATGAATTAAATTCTAATATTGCTTCACAGTTAGCCACCCTTCAGTCAATCTCAAATTTGTCTGTGCAGCTCATTTCCCATGCAGCTGAAGGATCCTCAAGAGTGGCGTGTTCAGGCATATGCATTAGGAGGCATGCCTGGCTGCATCTGTGTGTTTGTGGAGCCCTTCAAATCATCCTTAGTCAGTAAGCCTTTTGACTGAAGTTCGCTGTTTGGCCCCAAGGCTAGGGACACACTGTCCAGGTGTGAGAAAGACAGAAAGACCCTGTCTGCTGTTGGTGTACTTTTTTTTGACTCCTCAAAGAACCTTTTCCCAGAATCAGCAAGAAGGTTAAAAGATGCGGTTTAGGAAGTCCCAGGGTCTTTTCCATGACACACATGGAGAAAGTTCTCCCAGAGGCAGAGGGGGAATTCCAATGGAAAACACAGCTGACATGGCAGAGGAGGCCCACAGAACCAGGGGTCCAGAGATTTTTTTCTCTGACAGGCCCTATCAATGCTCCTGAAAGGAGGCCAGACTGCCCACCTCTAAAGGAGTCTGAGGTAGTTTATCCCTGCACCAGAGAGCCTGGCTAGACTTAAGAAAAGATACTTGGGTGCAGAGGATCATTTGCAGAGGTTATGTTATTCCCTTTTACTGTTCAATGCCATTACAAAACAGAATTTCTGACATTCCACCCAGTCAGAGAAAGGCAATGGCTTCAGAAATACCAAAGCTGTTAGAAAAATAGTCATCCAAGATGTCCCCCAGACCAGAAAGAATCCAGAACTTACTCAAGATTATTTTTAGTGCCAAAGAAAACGGGAGTGGAGGCCAATCTTGGATCTCCACACTCTGAACAAGTCAGTTCAGCAGACCAAGTTCTGGATGGTCACGGTTCAATTCATTTTGCCTTTCCTGCACAAGGACTACTGGATGTGCTCCATAGATCTCCAGGGTGTGTACTGTCACATAAAAAAGAACAGATGGTCCAGGAGACACCTTCACTTCTGGCTGAGAGTCAGTCACCATAAGTTCAGAGCACTGCCTTTTGGTCTCCCCACAGCCCCCAGGGTATTAACCAAATGCATGGCAGTGGTAGCAGCTCACTTCAGACTGCAGGGATTCCAAGTGTTTCCATACCTAGATGACTGGCTCCTTACCGCCTCAACCAAGCATCTACAGATAACAGCTTGAGAGTATGTACTCCAGACTTGTTCCAAGCTAGGCATCACAATAAACCACAAGAAATCTCATCTTCAACCTTCTCACTGTCTAGAATTTATGGTAGCCAAGTTCAACACAATGTCAATGACAGAGTCTCTGCCACTATTGAGGGTTCAAACCATCCACTTTCAAGTCGGCAAAATAATTCAGAGTTCATCCATACCTGCCCACCGAGTATTACAACTCTAGGGTCCATATCATTGGCAATAGTTCTGCTCCAATTAGTGAGGTACCATATGAGAATTTTACAATGGACATTAGCAACCCAGTGGTCTATCCTGCATCAGTCCTTGTCCACCAAGATCGGCATAACTCCAGCCTGCAGATAGTACCTTCAGTGGTGGATTCATTCAGATCAAATATTACAAGGTCATCCATTCATCCTCCTTCAGTCCAAGGCCATATTAACCACAGATGTTTCCCAGATTGTGTGGGGGGGAGCATTTCTTGGGGAAGACTGCTGAAGGCACTTGGTCCCCCGAAGAGGCCAATTTGCATATCAGTGTGCTGGAGATGAGAGCAGTGCACCTAGTGTTGTAGGCATTCCAAGACTCTCTCCTTTCTGGCACTGTTGTGATTCAGACAGACAATATGTCGGTTGTATAATACATTAACAAACAGGGAGGGACTAGGTCTTACACCTCGTGTTGAGAAGGCCTGAGGTGGTACAGTGAGTGATATCTTCAAATCGATTTCTGATAGTAAAGCATATGCTGGTAATATCCAACGTGATAGCAGACAAGTTGAGCAGGTCTATTTTATTACCTCATGAGTGGTCTCTCAACACAAAAGTGGCAGAGGGGATTTTCTGCCAATGGGGCAGCTGTGCTGCAACCTTTTTGCATCCCCACTGAACAAGTGCAGCAGGCTCTTCACCCTAATTCCTCCTTTGGAGTCTTGGCCCCCGGGTCTCGTCTATGCTTATCCCCCAACTCCCTTAATCCCCAAAGTCCTACAGAAAGCATTTCATTTGAACAGCAAATTAGTCCTCATTACCCCTTATTGGCCTCAACAGATCTGGTTTCTCTTTCTTTGGCCTTATCTAATCTGCAAACCTTTGATTCTGGATCCAGTTCTAGTTCTCCTGTCTCATCCGAAAGACATGAGTCACCTGGACATTATGGGCCTCAACATAACTGTGTGGTTTCTGCAGTACCATTAATAGCCAGACAACTAGTGATCTCATTCCCAGTACTCCACATTCTCTTATCTTCTAACAAGGCTTCTATCAGGAAAATTTACAAGAGCAAATGGAAAAGATTTGTCCTTTGGGCACAACAAGATGACATGGACCCTTTTTTGGCACCAGTTCATAAGATCCTGGAAGTCCTAACTTTCATTTTCAGTGAGAGGACTAGTCCTTCTGCTGTCAAAGTTCAGCTAGCTGCTATCTCCAATTTACCTTTTGGAGTAGCTGATGTTGTTCTAGCTTCTTTGCGTCTTTGTAAAGCCTTTATAAAATGAGCTTTTTTTACTGAAGCCCCCCTTTAAGGATCCTACTCCACCCTGGGACCTGGCCTTAACTCAGGCACCTTAACCTGGATCAAGATGTGAGCTACGATATCTGACATGAAAAACTATCTTTCTCATAGCTATAACTTTGGCTAAAAGAGTATCAAGGCTGCAAGCCTTATCTTCTAAGTTTCCTTATTTAGTCTTTCACAAGGATAGAACGTCTTTAAGAACCATCCCTTCCTTCCTAAGGTGGTGTCAGGATCTAACAATCAAGCCATTAATCTCCCTGTATTCTTCCCAAATTTCTCAAACAAAGGCGGATAAATGTCACATTTATTGGATGTACATAGACAATTACATTTCTCTGTGCACATTTCTGACAAATTTAGGAAATCTGACCAGCTGTTTGTATCATTTTCAGACACTACACTGGGTCAACCAGTTGTGAAAGTAACTTTATCAAGATGGGTGACTGATTGCATCTCCTTTGTCTATAACAAGTTAGGTTTGGTGCATCCAAAACCATTGAAGTCCTACTCAGCTAGGTCCATAGTGACTTCATCAGCCTTCCTATCTAGAACTTCCATGGATGCTATTTGTGCAGCTGTGACTTGGGCTAAGCCACATACTTTTATTACTCATTACAAATTGGATCTGATCTCTAAGGGAAGAGCAGCCTCCAGCTCTACAGTTGTCAGGAATATTCTTCCTTTGAGGAGTGGATGAAAATTGACAACATCAGATAAAGAAGTTATGTACTCACCATAATGTTCTATTTGTGTTGTCAATTTTCATTCTTCCTCAACTCCCCTCCCTCCAGTTCTCTACCTTTTTTCTGTGATGACTTCTGATAAACCAGGAGAGTGACTTTGGAACCAAGTTTCATTTTCCTTGAGTTCCAGAAAGTGATTCCCATATTGTGTGTAATATAATAATGTTTTACTATAGGAAGCAGCAAACAAGATGTGGGAGGGTGGGGAACTACTGCATTATGGGTAAGGGTGCAGCTCGAGAGTTTGTGGTTTCCATGAGCTGTAAAACAGTGGCTGAGCTGAATCCAAGGATTGGATCTGAACCCAGAGGTTAAGGAAGAATGAAAATGGACTGTTATGGTGAGTACACAACTTATTTTTTTTTCTGCCATATCACTGGGATGATCTCAGGACTGATGTGACTTAATAATTACATACATTTGAGTTTCAGACTTCAAATCCTTCAGAACATTTATCTTAACACAAACCTCTGGTTATTCTAGCACATTTCTAATGAGCAAATATATTAAATAAATCCCTATTTCTGGATCATTGCCCCCACCCCATTATGTTGGCCTTTGTCCAGGTGTCTTGCACTAAGAGATTGAGAGCTGTCTGTTAAGCCCTGATGGTCATTGCGGCATTCCAAGCAAAACCGCAGACCCTCAGTGTTCTGATTTAAACAGGATTGCTATCCATGTTTGCTTACACGGTTTCCTGGCCAGCAACACTGCTGTCAATCATGAAACCTTGCTTGGGATTCTTCCCATTTGTTATTTACTGACACAGTAACCTTCTCCAAAGTAATAACATTTGGTTGTGTGTGTTGCTTAGCATAGAAGTTCATCTTCATGGAGAGGTCAGTGTAAGAATTAAACTGCCCAAGCTGTTTCCCCTTTGCTGGCCCGAGGATTACTGTGTAGTTGTATTAGATGATATTGTTTCCAGTGTTAGTCAGTCAGACTCTTTTGTAACAGACTGTACATAGGTACAACATACATTTATCTCACAAACACAATCTCCCTGTGGCTGCATTAGCCTTGAAGTGAAGAGGGCATGTGCCAGTGGTGCATATATTTGAGTGTCTACAAGTTGATAAATGCACTTATCTCAAAGTCAGAATGTTGGGAGAAAAAAATTATTCCTGAATGCAGAAATACTGATGTTAAAATAAGCTGAAAATAAACTGAATAGTGTTAGGAGTAGGGTTACAGTTAGCATAATTGAAAGGGATGGAGTTAGGATTAGAGATAGCATACATAAGTAAGGTTGGTTCAAGGGGAAGTTTCATCTCTGAGTTTGAAGGTCTGTAGAGGAGTGTCAGTTTCTGGGAAGCTGAGTAACTCTAAAATAATACCAGTCACTAAAAACTATACAAAAATCCTCATTCCAGCAAATGGGAAGCAACATGGGTAGCTTTATTTTTACAGTGATTTCTTCCTGAAGATCTACTTCTGCCTTTGCCACCTCCCTCTGCACCACCCTACTTACGTATGGCAGCCATAACTCC